>NC_092063.1:25470250-25580250 GCF_039877785.1 Chaetodon trifascialis
TGCCAGCATCCATACCACAGCTCCTTGTGCACACCCATCTTCAGCCCCTCTGTGCCGACTAATACCCCTGCCGGTCAGGACAAAACCGACCCAACTCAACTCCTCCACATGCAGCGATATTCCGCTGCAAATCACAGCAGTTCTAGATATCACATTAGTATCAGTTAATATCAGAAAAGTACCGATCGGGTTCTTGGTGGCCATGCTGCCATCTAGCTGAGAATGAAGGGAGATCAACCAATCACCTTCACATCCTCACACCAACAACCAGCAGCAGGTGAACAACTTCAAACCTGGCCTGGCTAAGCTTTAACAAACGGGTCTGTTTTAACATTAAATTGTGGATTAACATCTAAATATGCAGCATCAGAAGAACTGGAAAAGGGGACTTGATTATGCTGAAACACTGAGCCCATTGAGCCCACTGGGATCATCTTATATGAAGTTAACATGTCTCTAATACAATGGTTCTCAACCTTAGGGTCAGGCCTCCTCAAGATAAGTCTGAGAGGTCAGAAGAAGATTGAGGAAGGACTAAATAAGAAAAAATGTACAGTAGAGTATATTTCTATTATCGGGGCTATTTTCTAGATCTGCTGGAAATGACCGCCAGGGACACACATTTTGCATCACCATCTTTATTTATTGTGATGGGAGATTTTCTAAGACTAGAGATGTAAATGAGGCAGGCCACAGCTTATCTGATGCACATTAAGTGCTGCTAGGTAAGATATGAAGCCAGACACGTGTTTCTCATGTCTGAAAAGTAATGGAGTCCAAATGAAGTTTGTGGCTGCTGAACTGCATGTTGGTTGATGAGAAGACACTTGATGCTGCTGTGTGTGTGAAGAAATACGAGTTAAATGGGCTGAATAAAAAGATGAGCGACTGAATGAGTTCATGAAAATCAATCTGGCAGATTCATTTTTAATTCTTACAAACTTTCTGAAGATAAAATAACAGCCTGTTATTATTAGCTGCTGGACTGGAGCTGTTGGAAAAAGTAAGCAAATACAGAGAGAAACAAAGAGGTAAGCTGTCTGAGAGCTACCGTAAAGTAACTTTAGAATGCATCCTTTGTGCTTCTGTCCCTCTTCATCTCTGCCTCTGTGCTATCGTCTCCCTCAGTGTGTGCGTGATAAAACAGTGCAGCAGATTTTTCCAGACAGTGCAGCTGGTATTTGTCTGCATTTCATTTGTGCACTAGTCAAGTAAACAAGGACAAACTAAAATAAATAAGTAAATATCCCATCATGTTTTTTGTTTTGAATTTTCTCTCATTTTTGCTTTTTTTCTTGTGAAATATAAGATACTTCAGCTTCTTCAGACCCCCAAAATTTAACCCCTCCAAACAATTTAACAGGCAGAAAACACTGACCTGCTCATAACTCCTGTTCACACAAAGAGGAAAAGCCAAAACTAGGGATCTTTGACTTGGACTCTGGTGATTCTTCATTTTTGAAACTTAAGAAAGCTCCATTTTCTTACAGTCTGTTTGTCACGCTGGTGTTCTAGATACAGTGGATCGGCTAACAGAGATTTGCTTTGACTTCATAGATATGTACAGACAGACAGATACACATAGACACACACACTAACACACACACACACACACACACACACACACACACACACACACACACACACACACACACACACACACACACACACACACACACACACACACACACACACACACACACACACACACAGATAGCTGCTACTGAAAATCACTCACTGACAAAATGAGACCATCCAACCAAACCAGCAGAGTGAAGAGGAGGCCGATGATGTGACCAGATTGGCCAGTCCACACTGGGCCGGGGGAGATGGGAGAGGGGAGGGGGGACGAATGGGGAGGGCAGGAGAGGAGAGCGGGGTGAGTAGCAGGGAGCGAGGCAACATCACGTGACCGAGTCCAGCAGAGAGTGTTATAATAGGCCCCCTCTCGGAGTAGAGAGGCAGAGGCTGGATGTGAACCAAAATCCCTCTACCACACACAGGCTGGCCATTGTTGCCTATTCACTGGACTCCATCTCGGAGCACTTTATCATTCAATTAGGACAGCTTTCACACCGCACACCACAGAAAAGAGGCCTTCAATCAAACTGAAAACTTCACACTGGCCCTGGAGGGGACGCAAAAAGGGGACTCGCAGTTGTCACCCTACTTTCATTTTTCCAACTTGTTGTTCACCAAGACTTTGAGCAGAAGATAGAGGGAGAGGCAGAGAGAGAGATGAGAGGAGAGGAGATGGGGTGGTGGGGAGAAGAGATGGAAAGATGTGAGGAAAGAGGTGGAGAGAGGAGGAAGTCCCTCCGAGTACCATTACATGTTTGGTACCACGTGTGTGTTTATGAAGCTGATGGAATGCATTTGAGTGGGTGAGGGGTTTAATTTGGTAAGTGGTTGTGGAGGAAAGAAAAACAGAGGAGAACAGGAAAAATTCAAAGCTCTGAGAAGAGAGCGGCACCGAGGACTATACTTGAGAGAATAATGAGGAGAAGTATGGCTAAGGAAAAGAGGGGAAATGCACAGCGATGGGAGGAAGCGAGGGGGCTCAGCAACTGATCAAAACACAGCATTAAGAATGAGAGCCAGGAGGGCAGAGGAATAGAGTAAGCATGTTAAGAAACAAGACAGACAGGGAAGAAAAGCAGGGAAGCGAACGGGTGATGAAGGATAGAAGACGAGTGTGAACATCCTGGTGGTAATTAGGCTGGCGATCACTGAAGTAATGCATGCAAAGCCTTCCTGCAATCAGGTAAGAAAATGAGTCACTGGGTCAAAAATGTAAGCCTATTTAGAATTAGAATCAGTAGAAAAACATGCTCTCTAAGAGTATAAATGGATATGAGGACATTAATATATTTGTCAACAACAGTAATTCAACATTTGCAACTGATAAACAGATAATGAATGATATATATTATATAACACAGATGCGATCATATGAAACATTTTCTAATTTTATTTGAATATGAGACATAAGGCATTTATCATGTGAATGTTGGTAGATTTATGTATTTTTAATCGTTGTTGGCAGATGAAGGCCACAGGATGTGGCTGAAAGCTCTGAAAAAGAAACAGAAAAAAAGAGGGGACTTTGAGTTAGAGAAGCACAGACAGGAAATATAGTGAGAGACAGGATAGTCCCCTGAGCTGTGGATGGTGATGTTGTACAGGTCTTAACCATCAGGCCCACAGAGCGCCTTTTTAATTTACATGTTTATGTACAGTTTGAAACTCTTTGTTCACGGGAACACACTGTTCATAAATCCTAAATATTTTATAGCACACTGTGAGGATTTGTTCACCTTGTGGAATCAGCTATGTTACACTGTACTACCCATCATTCAACGTACAGACCAGTTACAGATGCTTCACAAGGAGTTCTGAGTGACAAATACATCAAGAACTAGCAAAGACCTCCTGCACGGCCTCTACTCTTGTATGAATGCAAATCTGCAAGCATAAACTTCACAGGCAACATTACTACCTGTTGCTGGAGAGTGTAAAGCTGGAACATTTCTTCTTATTATCTCAGCTAGTGTTTATTGCAGACAATTCACATTTGGACGGGAGTATGAATAAAACTAGCTGCATGGTATGTCTGTATATGTTTCCATCGTCACACCTGTTTTTCTACAAGTGGACATGTTTTGTGAGGATTGAACCACCATTTACTGGCCATTAATGGTTGGTATTTATTCCACCAAGGCATCTTGCAATGTTAAACAAAAGTGAAAAATCATTTGTGCATCCATCCAGTGCCTCGGATGCACTCTGTATTGGGCTCTTTCTTGGCCCATGATGCATCTGAGAGCAGCTTTTCTGTAATTCTGCGGACAAACAAACCAACAAACAAACCAAGACTATAATCCTCTTGGCAGAGGCAAAAAAGGCTTAAAATGTCCTTCCATCTGCTTTTATCTGCCATGAAGCATTTTAGAATTGTTTACAGAGGCCGTACTTTATAATGACTACTTTTACTTTTGACACTTTAAGTGCATTAGCTTATATTTTAATTTATTTTCTCTCTATTTGCAAGTAGAGGCCTACAGAAGTCCAACAAGTCTTCAGTGTGAATTATGTTGTTCTCCACATTTCATCTTGAGGACACACTCAGGTAAGTGATGATGCTCCTTGGCCTCCTCTTTTTCTCAGTTTTTGGTTTTTTTTTTTCAATTTTTTCCCACAAAGACAAATCTCTGGAGCCAACCAGTCAATCAATCAAAAAATCAATGGACTCATTTATTTCAATTCATTCTAATATATTATGAGTAACTCCAATTTTCACTGTCCATCTTTCCAGCTGTGTCTCGAACGGTGAACGCTCACATGAGCGATGGAGAAATGTCTTTTGCCTACCAGGGAGGGACGTTTTGCTTGGCATTATTTAGTGAGTAGGGGATTGCTGAGCAGGGCGGGGTGGTGGAGGCGTTATTAAAAATCGCTTCAGAGGAAGGAACAAGAGATGTATCATCAGACAACGTGACTACATTCTGCTTTCTCTCGCTTTTTCCTTTCTCCCTTCTTACTTGCTCATGAGTGTGAATCAGGAGCAGCCCAATCATCTGTCAGCGCTGTAGCTGGATGTGTGTGTGTGTGTGTGTGTGTGTGTGTGTGTGTGTGTGTGTGTGTGTGTGTGTGTGTGAGAGTGAGAGTGTGAGTCAGGAGTTACTCTCTCACTCTCTCTCTCGCTGTGTGGATCAAGTTTCATCCCATCCGCTGACTCACTAGTCGGCATCTCTACACTGGGCTGGACAGACCAGCTCCATATTCCAAATATTACTGTACACACACACACAAACTCACACACACAGACACACACTCATATCTCTGTGCTGAGTCACGTGCTGAATCTCAACAACACTTTGGCATGCATCGGTCCTTTCTATGCATGTGCACATGAGACGGTCTAGAGCTGGCGCATGCCTTGGCGATACAGCATGTGATACCAGCGTACCACAATACTTCCACCTCAGCTCCAGTCGCAGTTACTATGTGAACACATAATAATAATAATATGAATTCAAGATTATGTCTGTGTTTGGCTCTTTTTCTATAATTCATTCATGAAGGAAACAATCATCAGTTGCTGACTTAGTCATCATACAGTCACTCTGACCACGAGCTATTCGAATCAGTCAGAGTCGTCTCTGTGTGACAGCGACTCCTCACCGGCAGTGTGTTTCACTGGTTCTCAGTACGCTTCGAAATGCTCGCTCATAGCAATGCTGCTACGGTACATGATGAATTACACGCATTTATGTCACATAAGGGACTAAATACATTTTCAAACTAAAATGTAAATACATTTTCAAACTAAAATGTAAATACATTTTCAAACTCAATTAAAGGATTCAATTCAGCTTTATTTATCACTGCAAGGGCAAGCTGTATGCAGCATCGTACCACCCGGATCATTAACTGAATCATAAAACAATAATAGGAGAAGAGAAAAAAGGACAATCACATCACCCTAAAACAAGGTTCTAAGCTTGAAAAGCATATGTAGAATTAGTAATGCTGTAAATGACATTAGATGAATGACGTAATATACTCAAAAAATACAATCAGTCAATTAACCAATTACTCAACTGACAGGAAATAAATCATCAACAGTTTTGGTAATTAATTAATCATTGAAGTCATTTTTCATGCAAAAATGGCAAATATTTAGCTGGTTTCAGCGCTGCCAAAGAGAGGATCTGCTGCTGTTCAACTTTGTAGAAATTGAATCAATTGAATCGAGGAACAAAGAAGCTGAACATCCCTGTGGGCTCTGGACTAAACAATTAACAGTTAATTTAGAAAGCATTCAACAGATTAACTGATGGTGACATCGGCAGTCACAGCGCTCAAACAAAATAAAATTCTGACGCCACTTCCCTGGCTTTCCCTGAGCGTTCCGTTCAGCACGATTAGTGGCAGGTAGAACAATAAAAACCTTTCCTCAGGTAAATGTACAATCATCATTTGCCTAACCAACTCCAGTAAAATGTAAAAATCCTCGGTCAATGAACTACTCAAAGTAAAAGTTACTTTGTGTTTTAACACAGATTACTGCGTGTGTAAGTCAAGTCAAGCTTCATGTCTTTGAGCTAGATTCCAAGTCTCAAGTCGTTAGCCAACAGAGTCAAGTTAAAAGTCTCTTTTTGAATGAAGTGTTGCATCCACTGTGCATGGAGTTAGAAAGAGACACCGTGCAACACGTTTTTTAAGAGGGAGTGCACTTTTCTTCACATGTTGATTGTCTTTCATTTAGCTATTTCTTCCAAAAATTGTTTTACTTATCTTTTTATGTACATGAAGGTATCGATAAGATCACTTTGAAATATCATTGCTAGCTGCCTGTCTATCATTGCCGCCTGTATCTGCTGTTATCTTCATATGGAGTATGTAGCCTACAAATCACTTGCTTTGATATGCAGCGTGATTTGCCTTCTTCAATAGCACAATATGATTATTCCTAAAGCATCTATGAACATAAGCATTATAATATAAAGAATTACTGTGGCTGACACAGGAGCGGCCCATTGCTGAATTAACTAGAGTAAGTCTGTGTGTCGAGGGAGACCTGTGTGTCATGCTAAAGCCCGACAGGAAGGTTTTATTCACCCATATTTGCTCTCTCCCTTTGCCTCTCAAAAAGCATTACCTGAATCTATTTTTACACGCAACATTCTGCTTAATGAAATCACCATGAGGTGAAAAAAAATCTAAACAAAAACCAAAAGCACTAAGTTAATTTCCATCAAATGAAAGACACACTCTGGATTCTGTTAATATACCAGAATCCATCCGGTCATGCAGTCCAGTTTACACAGTGTGTAAAATAAAGTGTAAGGAAGGATTAAACGCGTTTTTTGTTCTAATGTAAGCTGTAAAAGTTTGGCTGCATGTCTGGCTGACTAGTTTACTTCCCACAGAGGCAAACTAACCCAGTGCTACTGCCCAAGCCAGCCAACATTTCTACTGTGTAAGTTTATTTCCTCTGTGTCGTCCGCTCCAGGATGCTCCAGGACAGTAAAGTTATCTGTTACCTGAGAAAGCACTACGTTAGTCAAGAGCATGGTCATCCTCATCCTGAGAGCCTTCTCTTTCGTTACATTAACAGTGAAAATCTAACTCCTGTCTGCTTGTCCAAGTATGTGAGTGAAGCACTGAAAATTCCTCATCATTCATGATATGAGGACTTAATAGCTCTACACTGCAATAAGACAACAATGTTGTTTCTTTATTTTCAGTTCTACTCCATCAGCTGGTGAGGATGCAGGCTTTTTGCCTGGGACACGTGGCTTTAGCCTCAGTCTTTTAGCATAATACTAATTATACAGACCTAGCTATCGAGTAACTATTTAAGATGCTTTTACGGGTTCCCATTTTAAAACAAACTAGCTGAATTAGTTTAACATTGATAAATCAACCAGAAACATTGTTTTCAACCAACTCCTGGAGCTATGTTAGCTTAATTAGCTAGCTAGCTACAGCTGCTAGTAATGTTTGTCATTTCAGCAGACAAGTCAACAGTGGCCTGCTAGAAATGAGAAGCCTGCTTTTGTTTCCCGTCGCCTGAAATCAGGCGAGGTAAATCTTCACAGTTATCACAGGGGACCGAAATGAGCCATGACCAAACAACCAACATGGACCAAAGATTTTCAACTTCCACAACTCCATGACAACCGGGCCACTCCATCTGTTGATGTGTGCAATGATGGAGAGCTCCAAAACAGAATGAATAAATGGGCCGAGCGGTGAGACAGTCTCGTTGCAATCGCTGAGGTGTATTGCAGTGGATTAGCAGGCTGACATATACACTGCACGCTTGCAACACACACAATTAAATCCACCAAATGACCTTAGTGACACAGCATCCTGTTTCTCACCTCATCAAACTCTGAAAAATCCTTAAAAAAGAAAAAAAACTTTGCGAACCTTGTTGGCTCTTTCACCTAAGTCATTTCTGTTTCCTATATTTGTTTATTCCCAACAGTCCATCTATGATTTAATCTATCTTTGAAACCAACACACTTTCCTCTCTTCCGAAGTCAGTCAGCACCTAAGGTTAAGTACAAGTCTATCAGTGTCAGAGAGACGACCCCCTAAACCAACGGTGTGTTTACTGCAGAGAGAGAAAAGCCTATTAATAAATCTGTTGCAGACAGGCTGGCGGAAGTGGCCTGGGGGCTGTAAACTCAGTCTGGGAGAGAAGGATGAGGGGCAAAACAGAGAGGGACGGATGGACAGAGTGTGAGAGTGAGAAAAAGGGGGGTGAAGACAGAGAGAAGAACAGAAAAAATTAAGGTACAAGGAAATGGAGAAAGGAGGGAAGAGGGGTGGGAGGGAAAGAGGGAGAGGAAAGAGTGTATGTGTTGTGTGGTGTAAACCATGGGCGCTGGTTGATGGATGGATCTAGGTTCTGAAAAGCCACAGCTGCCCCGCTCTTCCTAGAAAAAGATCCACAAGGAAAAGTGGCAGTATGTGGTTCAAGCATCTAGCATCCTCTTACTATTTCTGACCGGCATACTGCAGGGCCCGTCAGAATGCACGCTGGTCCAAAAAGCCTCTGCGAGAGGGAGTAAATGAGAGCATGTGTGCCTGTACTATTAACTTTGTGCCGATGCATAAAAAAATTAAACTTCTTTTTGTACTTAGCCTTGTAAATATCTCTGTGTATGCGGGTGTATGCATGTGTGTGTGTGTGTGTGTGTGTGTGTGTGTGTGTGTGTGTGTGTGTGTGCGCGCTGCACTGCGCATTTGTATGTCTGTTTTCAATCAGTCTATTACACAGCAAAGCATCATTCTTCTCTCTGCCAACTCAATGTAGTTAATGTATAGTGCTGTGTTTACTACAAAGAAAGTAAAGAGTAATGTTAGTGCATGTTTTTGTCGACTTTATCCCAAATAAAAACCATGTTAATCGAATGTGAAAGAGCCACAATATTCACAAGTACATTATATGAATCAGTGGAGTAGATCAACTTTAATGTAAAAGAAGGAAACAAAAACTTTCACCTTTAATTTATTTCCATCTTCCTCAATATAATTTCAGACACTAAAGAAAACCCCAATGTGGTAACTTTTGCTTACCATATTTTCAAGTATGGCCTGATGACTTATTTCAAAATGTATTAGTAACACAAGTAGAGAGGGGTCATTAACTGACAAAGAAAAATTTGTCAGAACTGCCAAACTGACTGTAAAATCAACAAGTTTTCAGCCTTCACTGACATTAGCCAACATAAGCTACTGCTATTATCAGACCAATATAACGAACACAGCAAATCTGCTGGCAATATTGGGATAATGGTGCAATGCAATGCAATGCAAAAACAAACAAACAAACAAACAAACAAACAAACAAACAAACAAAAAACAGTAAACAGTGTTACACTCGCAAATTGCCACTTTCTAATATTTATAGGTTGTACCCAGCATCCCAGTTATGAGGGAAAAGGACTTGGTGTTGAAGGGCTGGGTACACTTTTTGGTATTCCTGAGTTTCAGTACTGATACAAACACAGAACTTTTTGTCACTTCTTCTTTGGGGAATATTAACATTTTTTCTCAATGTGAAACAAGCAGCTTTACAAGAGCCTCACTGAAACTGCCAATGTAATCTGACAAAGCACGAACTGCAGCTTCAGTGCTGGACAGTTCTCAGGACACAGACACATTTAGAGAAAGACAAAACACTTCTCAGATAATACTATTGAAACATCATCAGCACTCAGCAGAGCTGGAGAAACCTGAGCTGGCTTCTTCCTTTCTCCCTATTTCTCATCTTCTCTTTCTTCCTGTCTACCTCTGTAATCCTGACTTTTTTCTCTTTCGCTCTTCCACTCTCTGAATAACCAACACACAGTCCATTGAGCATCTCTCTCCTCCTTTCCAGCCGCCCCTCTCTCAAAGTGACCCCAATGACCGACCGCTTCTGCCTGAAACCTCAACTATCACAAATAAACAAACATCTGACACTGAACACACATGCATGTAAACACATGTACATGTGAGTACGCAAAAAGTGCAAATACACAAACTTCATCCTTTATGTTTGCGCGCGCACACACACACACATACACACACACACACACTTCTTCTGCGATGTCTCACACTGCATTCCAGTTCTCAGGCTCTGAGCTTTTTTTTCTCCTGCTGTCCTGAGAAAATAACAAATAGTACAATCTTATTGCAGCCCTTCAGTGAAAAACATCCATTCTAGCACGAACGCAGTGTCTCGTGTTCCCTCACCCATCTCCTCTGCACCCCCACACACCACATCCCATCCCTGCCTCTAGAAGGTGAAGGAGTACAAAGAAAGGGATCAGAGCTTTTCCGATTCTTCCCTGGTTATTAACTACCATTTGTCCCCTCAGAGGGCTGTCCCTCCCATTAACCCAACTGATGCTCTTTTCTCATGGAAATCAGCCTGCTGTTGCTGCCGCCACCACCGTCTCTGCTGCCACTACCACCGCTGCTGCTGCCCGCAGAGGTGCAAAGAATTGTGGGGGATTTTCAGAGGAGAAGACCTCCCTTCAGGCTCAAAAACAGCTCCCTCGCTCTCTCTCGCAAACACACAGGCTCACGTCATGAGTTCAGACACACACACACACACACATGCACGCACACATCTACCATCTCACAAACAGGCATGTGTGCAAGCTCTCACAGGCAAACACATTCACTCAATCACAAAGGCAAACATGAAACGTGCTGCCTCCGACCACAGGGGCATGGAAGTAATGCAAGGCAATGCATGGAAGTTAATGAGAAGAAGCTGGCTCAATGGACCCAGCAGAAAAGAGTTTAGAGCGGAGAGCAGCTAAGAGTGCCTGAGCACCAGAACAACACCAATCATCAGGAGTTTATGACTGTGAAAAAATATTTAGAGGTAAGAGGGACGACCTCTACAGACTTATTTTACACACTTTAATTCTCTACATAAAAGCATAACAGATAAAGAATTTTATAAAATCTAATTCCTGGACTTGCTTGAAGCTTTTTTTTGGTCAGCTGTTTATTAAGTAATTGTTTAAAGTGGAAACAGACAACTTTTCAGCTGTCCCCTACTGTTTCCAACTGGTACTATTGTCTGTGCCGCTGTCGCAGTTCACTTTCCCATTTCCCTCAGAACAACTAAATGCAGCACGGGACACACCACATTTCATTCCAAATTTCTGAGAAGAAATGATCAACACCACTTTAGAAAAAAGAGACAGGAAGCATGTTCACTGAAGAGGTAAGGTGAAGTGATATCATTTTACATGTGTCAATAACACAGTTTGCTGCTGCTTTAAGTCTTTAGCACGTGAGTGTGAGCATGTGAGTTTGTATCATGTTATTTAATGTCTTTACAAAATGAAATAAAATGCACAGCAGAGATAATCAGGACATATTTTCTGTCCACTGATTTTCTATCCTTTGTCCTGTAAGTCGAGCCGTCATTCAAACAGAACCACATGGTGACAGCAGGCTTATCGGAACCAATCGAAACGCAGATGGTGTCATTATTCTATGGCCATCACAGTGAGCAATCAACATTTACTTAAACGTGTCTAATGCCTGTTTCATTTCTGAATTTTGTCTGATGTTGTTTTTACCCACTTTGGAAAACGTGTCAGCATGAATTTCGTTTGTGACCGTTCACAAATTCATCTCTCTTCATATTTAATATAACTATTAATGCCAATTACACAAGCTATGTACTGTCTGTCACTGCATTTAAAACAGGTGCACCACAATACAAACAACCTCACTTAATGTTCCACATGTCTGAGAAATCTCTTGAGGATATTAATCTGCTAGAGCCCGTGAAGCGGGTCCATCGCTAACAGGGCTGTTGTAGTGAGAGAGTAGCAAACATCAGCACATGGGTCTCAACTTGTACGACAACCCGCAGCAACAAAGGAATTGTCTTGTGACAAACTCACTTCCATTTCCTTATTATGTAGCTGGAGGCCTTGATGGAACATGCTTGTCTCAGACATGCTGCAGCGGTGGAGGGAAAAACCCACCTAAAGTCACTTCAGCACACTTTACTGCTCTGCAACTTTGACATTTAACTTCTTGAGGTAGTGTGGAACTGAAGTGCTGCAGCCTTACATTAAACGCTGCCTTGAGGTCGTAATTTACCTCTAATAAGTAAATGACTGCTTCTTTTTTCTGCACAAATCATCAAGATAATGACAGTAAATCAATATGTCTTTGCATAGAACTTCTTTACATTGTGGATATGTAATTACTAACTATGTATTATGTGATTCTCACACAATTATCGCGGAAAATTACTGTTAACTGAATGACAAGTAAAACTGACGTTAGACATCTTGTTGCAGAAGGGTATTGAGAAACCTATCTGGCCAGTGCAGGTGGAACCTTGAGCTGACACAAACAATCAGTAAATTGATTAGCCAATCACCAGAAAATCAATCAGAAACAATTTGGAAAACTGATGAACTGTTTGAGTCATTTTTCAAGCAAAACTGCAGACAGTCCCTGAGCCCTGCCACTCCGCTTTCAGGACTTTGTTTTTCTGTGACTTGTGTGATAGTAAATCAATAATGTTTGGTTTTTGGTCTGTTGGGTAGACAAAACTAGCCATGTGAAGACCTCAACTTTGAAAAAGAATCTGAAACGAGTATTTTTCACAGTTTTTTGACATTTTACAAACCAGTGGATCCACTCAGAAACTGTCCCCTGTTGGCTGTGGAGGTATAGGAACATGTGGAACTCCTGTGTGACCACATGATGTCTTATAGCTTAGCTTGAGATAGCTTAGCCTCTAGCTGATGTCATGAAAACATCTAAATAGAAACAAGTGCATTTTGAGTGCAAGCTCCATGGTCAACAAGAAAACAAACATCAGCAATAAATAATAGAATATTTCTGCAGGGACAAGAACAGCAACACCCCAGAGATGTACAGAGAAAGCATGCGCAAACAGCACATGGCAACAAACTCATCAGAAACTCATTATCAGTCCCTGTTAGTGCACTTTCTGTATTTTTTGTTTGTTTGTTTGTTTTGTTTTTTTCCGCAGCAGAATAGTCACTTTTTGTTACTCCAGCAGTACTTGTGGCTGATTTCCACACTCCTCATTGACAATAAAAGCGTAGAAAGAAGGAGCCTGCAGACAAGGCAACTATCAATAACAAGTGCATAAACTGAACCCCCACATTCTGACCCCCACCCTCCTTTGGTGGGGTCTTGGTTGTTATTTACCCGCTTTAAGGAAAGGCACATTCCCTCTCTCACACACACAGACACACTCACATGCAAGCAAGAGACACAAAACTTCCGATCAGCGAAAAACATGACATAAGCCATGCAGATAACCCAGTGGAGAGGCCAAATGTACATTCAGCCAGCAACAATGGCTTCAAGGGTTTAGGGGACGCCTGAATATCAGACACAAAACTCCTGATTTAAAGAATGTCGGAAGAGTGTGATGCACACACAGAAAACAGCTTCCACATTACAGCAACTTTTATCTGCTGTCGCACAATAACACTCAGCACGGGTCATTCCCTCTATCTGCCTCCCTCTGCAGCGGCATGCCACACCAGATAAATATCCCCAAATTGCTTCGAACTCACCAGATCGCCGAAAACTTGCAAAGAACATCAAACGTCAACAGCGAGGGCCGCTGGACAAAGTGCGCCGTGTTTAACAACTTCACAGCTTCGCTTCTGCAACATGTTTGTCGAGCGAAAGCAGCTTCTCGACACAGAGGAGCCAATCGACTAATTAAAAATTAAATACCCAGATCCGTCCACGCTGCCGCAAAACAGGCAAAATTATGCAAAGTCGGATTGCGCGATAGTAACAACACATTCAGAACAATTCAAGTGTGGCGCACGTCGATGTGTCAGGCAGCGCGAGCCCGCAGCTCACATAAAGCCCGTAAAGTTGTTTAAAAGGCACACATGCACACATGAGGACGTGCAGCCACATTATGAGGTCTTAGTGAAAAAAACGAGCAGTTTACCCACCAAAAAGTTTCCAGCACCGCATTAGTCAATTTCACATGGAGCCCCGGTAACCTTCCATTCCGGACCGGACCAGAAACCCGCCGTGGGAGAGCCCACGCCGCCGCTCCACGCTCTTTTCTCCTCTCGATTGGTTTTTTGATTCTTTTTTTCCGAATTTTTTCAATTATTTTTCTATATTCGGGGCCTGAGAGTGTGCCTGGCTCCCCTCAGGCTGCAGCGGATTCATGGGGCGGTAAGCATTGTGGGAGTGTGACGTCAGGCCACTTTCACAAACTTTTTTTTTTTTTTTTTTTTTTTTTTTTTTTTTTTTTCAGCCAGGGACAGTTTACTTCTTTGAGCAGCTCCAGCCTGTCGTCCAGCCACGAGCAGGGTTCACTTCATCCACCTGCAGCTTCCTCATCCACACTCTGTTTAGTGTTATTTAATGAAATGATTCGACGTCTAATATTTCAGTCAATTTCATTCTGCTGCCTGTAGTCAAACTTTCAGACGGCATTATCTATTACAAATATTCCTGTGTCACTGACAGCTGGTTTAAGTTTATTGCAGTTGTTAAATATTGAACAGTATTTTCAAAAATGGCAGGATCGAATGGCTCTGGTTTTATTGGCTTGGTTTATTTTATTATGGTCCTTTGCCTCTGAAACGGAGCAGGAATGAGAGGATTTATTTTCAGTCAGCACACAGCAGCTTCTACATTCCCAATGAATTTTCTCGTTATTAAATCAAAGTTTTCTGTTTATTTTTTATGGTTTCTTATTGAACATGTTGAAAGAAACTGATAAAAAGAAAAGAATCTTTCTAGCAGGAATCAGTGTATTGTAATAATGACCGCGATGCCAACTTTAGACTTTGAGAGAACGGAAAAGTGTCAAAAAATATATATGCAGCCACATAGCATCAGTCTATTATCACACTGAATTTTCAGGTTTTATTTATTTGGGAAACGTTAACATTTGTCATGTCCACACTAAAGATAAATGTGTTTAAAATGGTAAAAATAACGAAAATAAAATGTCAGTCCTCAAATTGTTAAAAAAAAAAAAAACAAAAAAAAACAAACCGTCTAATCAGAGAACAGAAGGCACATGGGCCTACTTCAACAATTCATTCTACAAAGTCAGATTTTTCTCTTAAAGCGTCAGCAAGCTTGAACACGGAGGAAGAAAACACGCAGGATGGTCCTGGTCCCTGGATGCCACCGGCTCCCACGTGTTCAAGGCTCGTGGTGGTCTCGTTTCTCCCACCTTGCTTTTTTTTTTTTTTTTTTTTTTTGTGGTGGTGGTGGAGGAGGAGGGTGGGTGAAAGAATTACTTCCAGGGCACATCAACTCGTTTCCTCATCACCCTAACCCCCCACCACCTCTTCCCAGCCCCACCAAGCCCGCAGGGTGAAATGTGTTTGTGCAGGGAGTGAGTGGGCCTATGGGGGGTGGGGGAGCAAGAGTCTTCAATAATGCTGCCTTCAAGTGCTGCCCGTCTGCTCAAGCTCTATATTCAGAGAAAAAATACTTCTGCCTGTGTATTTAAGTATTATCGGAGAAAACAGACTAATAAACGCTAACAAAAGAGGCACATTTTATGCCTGTTGATTTATTTTACACTTGACTTGAATCGTTATATAGTGGATACTTTATGTTGCAGTGTTAGTGCTTGATATTTTAGTTTAATTAGCCTATTCAATAAACGTGATTAAAAATGACTGATTTAGCTGCTGTCTGACCACTAGATAAAAAACATAGCATCGTGGAGAAGTCCAAATGTATTTATTTATTTTTTGATTGGTAATCAATTGTTGCTTCTTAATTGCGTCATTTCCGACCGAACATGAAAGCATCAAAAGCCTTTTGGCGTGTTCAATACAGGGAGCGGGTCAGAAAATGCCAGCTGTTTAGGGGAAATCCCTCCGAAAGCATAATGGCTTACCTGTTGCTGCAGTGTGATGAAAATAGTTTGAAGTAGTGAGAGATGAAGGCTGATTTTCAGAGGAGCTGGGGGCGAAAAGGACAGCCATCCTATTGGACCTAACAGTAGGTATTATTCTGATCCTCAGTGGTCGGACAGTTGTTTTCATCTGAGGGGTCCAGTGAAGTCACATTCCTGTTTAAATGCACAGTAACTGGAGAAAAACGCGATCCAAAACAACTTTAAAACCTCATTGAGTCGAGTGCTAGAGATGGTGAGGCATTTAAAAACTACGTAAAAACAGATCAGGCCCAAGTGAAATCCAGGCTGCCTGCACCTTTCGATCAGGCTTTTAAAAGCCAAATAAGTCTTTTTGTCTTCCAGCAAACATTTTTTGAAAGCAGCAAGAGTGAAAAGAAAATCTGTAAAATCTAAAATCTCAAATCTCTATAATATATATATATATATATATATATATATATATATATATATATATATATATATATATATATATATATATATATATATATATATATATATATATATATAAAGACTTCCATTTAAAGGCTAATTCTCAAGGTTATGTATCAATCATTATTCATTTATTAACAATTGAAAGAATTGTTAATTGAAACAATTAAACTGAGAAAGTTCAGATTTCATGATGGGATGTAAAAATGATTTCTACTTGGAGCTCATTTAAGAATGAATCCATGATTACAGTTAAGTACATTACATTCAAATCTGAGGCTTCATCTATTATATGACTCTAAAACAGGAAAAACAGTTGATCAAATTGAAGCAATTGTTTAATTATACTCGTTACAGAATTAGGGTTTATCTTCACACACTCATTACTCATACAGTTGTTATTGCTAAACGCTCTCTCTCTCTCTCGCTCTCTCTCTCTCTCTCTCTCTCTCTCTCTCTCTCTCTCTCTCTCTATCTAGTTATCTCTGAAAATTAATCAACTCTTCTGACATTAGAAAGTAGTCAAAAAGAAACATGTAAACATGAACAATTTTAAAGTGTCTGAATTTTACAAAACCAAAGACAAATGGTTATTTAGCCTGTAATGAATTAAGAAATGTTGCTAACATGGAGAAGAGGGAGATGTTTGACACACTGCAATTGTTTGCTTTCACAGTAAATGGCCATGTTTTACAGGAGGTAAGCTCACAGAGAAATCAGTGACGACAACAGCATCTACTCCGTTCACTCCAGGCAGACAGCATGGAAGCTTCTGTCTGTCAGCCTGGTGTTCCATCACAGCCTCTTTGATGGAGTTATGGAAATGATCTGTGGTAATCAGAATGTTTCGACACGATGTGAAGAATGTCCTTACTCCACTCTGGAGTACTGGCTGCAGTCTGATGCAGTTGTTTTGTTGTATTCCTCCTGCAGAACGAGGATGCCCTAAAACAAACAGAAACTGGACAAGAACAGACGATGGAGAGGCAGGAGGCTGAGGATGAATGAGGTGAAGCGATTTCCCAGCATGGCGAGGAAGATTTCTTTCATTATGCCATTGTTTGTTTATTCGTGTTACAGTGTGGTTGGTGTGACCACAGTCAGGTTGATTACAGTTGCGCAATGCTCTGTTATTTCGAGTTGCAGAGTGATTTTTAACTATCTTACGGAACGCCACATCATGCCGTGGCTCTGATTTGCTCTGATTCCTGTCTGTCTCTCTCATCTCTCCGCTCTGGGAAACCTCTCACATGCAGAAACCATCCAGTAAGGAAAGGGGGCAGGGGCAGCCTCTGGAGCAGGCGCCCCCCCTGCACGTCTCTGGCTACCACACACCTAATCAGTCCTGATTAGATGCACTGTAAGGGATGAGAAAGCCAGCCTTTTAGAAACTCTGAAGACACGACAGAAGAAAGCGATGGGCTCCCTTAAATAAAGCCTTCATCAGGCACTGAGCAGAAACATCTGTGTCTCTTTATGGCGGCTATATAACAGTAGTCAGATCTCCAACTGCTCCTCCAGTCTCATCCCAATTTACCTATCTTTCCTTTAACACCCTTTAATCCCCAGCTCTTCTTTTAACACCACCAGCTTTACAATCACGCATGTTCAAGATTCCAAACAAATTCACACACATCCACAAGTTCTGGCAATACTTTCAGCCCCGTCTACATCTAAGAGATCCCAAATCAGCATCAGTGAACACAATAGTAATTAGTAAGGAGGACAATTTGTTCACATCTGGAGCGTATTTTTTTGGCACCAGAATACCAAGCAATTCCTATTTTCATGGTCTGGCATGGTGGGAAATGACTGTGTGTTTTTTATGTGTTTTGTTTAAAACAGATGGGCGGTTTACATTAGCGGAGATGGTGATAAACAGCTTGGAAAGGATGGGGCAGACTGCCGGCACAGAGCGGGACCCTTCCCGCCTGTTGCGGGCATACATGATTTTTTCACTCAGTTTTGTTTTGGCCAACTTTTCTTTAATTATAGTTGTGTAAAAAAAGGTTGTGCTATTTTAGTATGTTGTAATGAAGCTGGGTCTCAGGGTGAGATTAAATGCATCCTGTTCAGTCTATAGACTGAAAAGACTAAAAATCATGGCTTTAGACAGAATTTTTGGCTTCAATTATTTTCCAAACACTTCTTTTTAGGCTTTTATTTTTATCTTATGGTAATATTAAACTGTAATTCAACCATTAATGTCTAGTTGCACAGTACAGCCACCTCTCACGTCCTAAAAATCAATGTAATTATTGCTCAAAACACAAATGTTACACAACATGCAATACCTGCTGAGATGATGTGGAACACAGCGGTGTGGCACTGAAAGATAGCTGCTGATCACATCCTGTGTGCTTGATGTAACTACTGAGCATCTGTTGTATGATCATTTCGGGGCATCTCAGAGTAAAAGGTGGGGAGTCTGTCTCAGCTGGGACCGACTTTTAGGTGATGAGGTGGAGTATCAGGTTGCAGACAGCCGGCAGCCGTGGTCTGCAGCAGGTTGATAAGGTAGATGGGTGTGACACGAGTGTCCTGTCCAGCTATACAACCACGTCATGAAGGCACAGCACTGCCAAAGGGGATCCTGCAGATGAAAACTAAAAGTAAAAACAGACATCTTGTCAACAGAGTGTTGTGTTGTGTAGCATACAGAACCAAATTTAATTTCAAATTTAATCTCTTTTGTTGTGTTTTGTTACTGTCATGTTTTATTATGCAGAGACATGCAGCTGCCAAAAGATGATCCTGAGAGGACAAAAAAAACCAGACAGTTTTCAACAGACTTTTTTTACTGTTGGATACTTTCCTTTAACGACTCTACATTTAAATAACCGTGTAGAGCTGAAATGAGTTTTCTTACTCATATGTTAATTTTATGATATATTCAGTGTTTATTCAAGTCATGAAGGGACATCATTGCCATGGGGGGAAGTGAGAAGAAAAATAAAAACAGAGTGGAGTTTTAGGAGTTTTGGGTAGTTTCTCAACACCTCGAAATCCAAATAAATCTTCAGAGCCAAAATGAGTTTGTTACCTATTTGTCACTTTTATGTTAGATACAGTTTGTATCCATGTCAGGAAGGCACACCTTTGCCAAACAGGAGCTCGGAGGAAAAATAAAAAGAGGCATTGGGTCAACAGAGGTTTGTTAGTTTTGGCTATTTTGGCGATCACCTCTAAATGTAGATACATATTTACAGCCAAAACGACTTCTGTTACTTTTTGTTCATTTGATATTAGATTTGGTTTTTCTGCCTGCCACTACAGCACCTGCTGCCGACGGGGGAGCTGAGAGGAAAACTTCAAATTAGAGTAGACATTTTGTCAACAGGGACTGACAATCAGAGATCTACTTTAAGATGGATTCAGGTTTTAGCTACATCACTGAGGCACACCACAGCCACAGGAGAGCAAGCCTGAAGCCAAAAATGGCATTTTGTCAAGCAGTTATCAAAATGAATCTTCACAGCTAAAATGTCTTACCTCTGTTCATTTCATGTGAGATTCAGTTTGAATCCATGTCACTGAGAGACACTGCCAGCATGGGGGAAGGAGAAATGGGTCATTTGTCGACAGTTTTGTCAGTTTGGGATAGTTTTCTTTACACCACTAAATCTAAATAAATCTTTAGAGCCTAAATGAATTGTATTACTTTTTCTTTTTTTTTTTTCATTTTTTAGATTTTAGGTTTAATTAATTTTTTTCCTCATCTCTAAAGAACTTCAAGGCCAAGCAAGGGTGCTGGGTCCTTGCTGAAAGGAAACCTAAAACTGCCGATGGAGTTTTGTTAGTTTTGGAAAGCTTTCCCAACAACTCTAAATCTTAATAAAAATTTTCCAGCTGAACTGAGATCCTTGCTGAGAGGAAAAATAAAAAAACAGGCAGCTCGTCAACAGAGTATTTGGATAGTTTTCTCAACAAGTCTAACACAATTTAAGTGCCAAAATGACTGACTATTTTTGTTAGGTTCATGTTAGATTGAGTTTTATTACTTAGAGAAAATTTCTCTCCTGCCCTTTATTTTGTTTTTAAGAGCTATTTGGTGTGAAAATTGCAGTTTTGGTGGATTTAACATTAACATAGTTGTAAATACATTGCACATTGAAATAACACTACACATGCTAGTCACAGCCCTGAGCTGAATTGAAAGCCAGGTTGTCAGTAACAACACAGAAAGGTCAACAGGAGGCGGGTTGTTTGAGGTTGGCTACCTTATTTCACTCTTCTGAAAGGACACAGGCAGTGTTAGGCCTGTTATTCTGCATCAGCAGAACGTAATAAAGAAGCACAGGCTAAGACAGAGAGGCATGAAGGCGGAAACTTGACTGACATATATGCATCTGTAGATGTTATTATGAAATGCAAATGTCACCTTCTTCCTCTGCAGCTTCTCAAAGTAAAGTGTTATGTGTCTGAGGAACTTGTAGATACAAAAAGGGAAATGAAATTGTTAGAGCACAGGACAGTGAGTCAGAGATACAAAACAAAACGTACAGTCTCACCATACAGCAGATATTAACATTTGGAGCATTTATTGACTAACATGATAAAAGTCACGCGATCAGGCTCCTTATATGCCCTAAATATCCAGTAAAATTGGAAGAATTGAGTAAAGTTGAGTGTAGCTTTTTCTGTTTCATTTGGTTGTTGTGATCGGTGTCATTTGTTCACCTGAAGGAAGTCTCTCTTTCTCTGTCTTCTGCTCATACTCAGGCTGTGAGTTGTGGTTCTTTGTATTGTTATCATTGCTGTCATCTCTAACAATGAAAAACAGTGTGTGTTCAAGGGATGGGGGAGGAGCAGACACAGAGAACGACACAGGAAAAGAGGGAAAGAACAGCCAGCTGTCGAGCATCAGAGAAAAGAAAAACGAGAGTGATTGAATACAAAGAGAGAATACGTTAGACTGGGTTGGCTGAACTGGAGGCTGTGAGGGGATTAAGTATCCTTCAAAGCAACGGGCCGACTACAAAACATCTCAAACTGCTCACTGTGAAGAACTGGCAAAAAAACACATGGATTTTGGTTTAAACACAAAAATAATAATAATGCTAAAAAAAATAAAAAAATGTTTCTCATTAGGTACCCTGTTTACTTTTGAATAGTTTGGCCATGCTGTGTTTGTTAGATGATAATAATCTATTATCACCATTGAACCGCACACATTCAGTTGTCCTTATAATGAGTAATAATGAACAAAAAATTGCATGCAAATCATATCAGCTGCATCACTCGGCCTCTCCACAGCAGATAATGATCTCATAAATGTGACACATATAAGCAACTATCAGTCGATTCAGTCAAACAAGGCCGGCTGGCAGTGTGTCCACAGATTTAACTGAAAGCAATAAAGGTTGGAGACCGCACCCAGGCCACATGTTGCCATACTGGGTTTGGGCATGTTGAGCACACATGTTAACATCTAATGAAGAACCTCTATCAACAGAGCTCTGGGGACACCGCTCCTCATTTCATCTGAGTCTTTATCAGTGGACATAGCGCTGACTGGCTCCATCTGATTTCCACCAGGGAATCTGAGGCAAAGCAGGAAGGTCTCATGCATTTTTTTCTTCATGTGGCTGCTCCATTTGTTGGTCTGCAGGAATGATAAGAAGACAATATGCATACCATAAGATATTTTTCTGAATCAGTCATTGTTTTGCTTTCTGTAAACATTAAACATGTTAGCAACATGTACCATAATTCATTTTTAACATCAGATTGAAATATGTCTTTCAGCCAATGTTTGGGTGGCATTGGCACATTTGTTAGGCTCCACATAATGTACACAATGCTTTCAATGCTTTTGGCAGAACACTAATGGCTTGAGAGGTAAAGTGACTTTTTTCCTCTGTCTGGCTGCAGTAAATAAATCAACACCTTATGTCAGACGTATTCTCACATCCTCATTTTGTAAGCGCTGTGTCAAGTTTTTAACGGGTCATGTCTCAGTTTGGATAAAACTTTTCACTCTTCATCCACACAATCACAAAATTACAATTACTGATAGGATTGTGTAAGATTGTCTGAATGAATCGATATTAATACCGAATCCTAATTTTGCTGCAACGTTTGCATAGTATCCCGATGCAAACGTCCTCTTTTCCTCAAGTGAAAGCTTGGAGACCCTGTAAATCTTCCTCTCAGTTACCTTATACTCAGAAGCGAATTGAGATTATCTTTTTTCTCAGTTAGCTTCTTAGTATAAGCAATGAAGTCTCACATGAACACAATATTCTTAACCAAAATTAGAGCAGTTTTGTTTGTTTCAAAACTGAGATAGACCTTGTGTGTGTGTGTGTGTGTGTGTGTGTGTGTGTGTGTGTGTGTGTGTGTGTGTGTGTGTGTGTGTGTGTGTGTGTGTGTGCATGCGTGTGTGTGTGTGTGTCTGTGCTCTCACTCGTTTAAAGTAAGGAAAAGGTGCACATTTCACTGCACCAATCAGAATTTTGTAATATTTCAACCACTGTGGGGTCGTTTGCGTATATTATCTTGTTCCAGCAATCTAAACAACATCTCAGATCTGTTCAGTGATTCATAGTGGTGTGGTGTTGTGCACACGGATGGCTGTCATACTGAGACTGAACAACTTGACACGCTGGCTCATGTCCTCAGGAAATTATCCATATCGTTCCTCTGCTGTTGCACTGTTTGCACTGAATGATAAATACTGTAAACACTGTGACAGTAACAGACAGTGGATAGTTTAGCTGACAGGAGCAGAAAGCTGAACAGACAGGGTGGATAAGTAGTAAGGTAAATTATCAGACTACAATATTTCTTCATTGAACCTGAGATTTAGCCTTTCAACCTGCTCGTGCCACACCTCCGGTACAGTAGGCAGCAGTACACGTTTTTCATGCGCGTTTTAAATCTTCAATAAAGCCACAGAAGAAGTAGCCCACCTCCCAGTGCATTCTGGGAAATGAGATGAACAATAATGGCGGTCAGACAACAAGCATATCATGCCCTGATAGTGACATTTTTACTTTCAAGCCTTCTGCTCCAAACTTGTCGGACTTCTGCCGAAGACCTGACGTGGGATGAGAATGGCTACGTGTTGTACTGCCCGTGCATGGGTAATTCCTTCTTTGTAGCTCATACTTACATGTTTGCGCTCTGTTACATGGAAAGACCAGAGCTAGCGAATCCAAAACTTCAGCCATTCATAAGCTGAGAGTTGCGTTTTATACCGACAGAGATGCGTATCGCCCACATGTGAAGCCAAAGCTGTGTCGAGCTTTTCTTCAGGTGGACATATTGTTTTTAACAGCAGTCCAGCAGGGCGGGTCCTGTGCCAGCAACATTTCAACTTCGACCACATTTGAACACTTACTGCTAGTTGAGGTGCCGCAATAGCAAGTTAGCAGCTAACTTAGTGGGACTTAGGACGAAGTGGGGCTTGAGTAACGTTAAGTGTAAAAACCTACAGCTGTTGCTACACTGTGTTTGCAAATCACTCATTAAATGTAGCGCCTGATATTCGGAAGTAAGTTAGCCAGCATTTCCCTCCACTCATCCAGGTTTGCCATTGGAAATGAGAGTGATAAGTGCTCACTGTTATTGTTCAGGTCGCTTTGGAAACCAGGCAGACCACTTCCTGGGATCTCTGGCCTTTGCAAAGATGCTGAACCGAACCCTGGCAGTCCCTCCCTGGATAGTGTACCGCCACCACACCCCCCCTTACACCAACGTGAGTAGTCAGTGAGGTATGAGCTACTGACACTGACAGACTGCCACTGACTGATTACACAAATGTGATCAGTGAGAATATGGATGGATGGATGGATGGATGGATGGCTCTTTCTTCCCCTGAAGGGAAATTGCAATGTCATAGCAGCCGGGTCATGCAAATCACAAAACAAATGACATAATACAGTAGTAATAATAATGAAATAGAATGAAATTAAAACTGAGAATATAGACTAAAGATGGGCTCATAATATTATCTCTAATATACACTGGATATACACAGTACAATGATAGTGTCCAGTGATGTGCTGCATTTCAGTGCATGCTGAAGAGATATTGCTAAAAGGCTGCACAGTAAGGTGCAGGATTGTTCTTGGACATTAATCAGAATTAACTTACTCAACTTACTGACAATGAACATATGTAGAATGTAGGAATAGTTGATTCTGTCTATATACAAATGGATGTACTGGGGTGCCTGAAAAGTGCAAAATAAAAACAGGCAGTATTGGAAAGAATCTAACATAACAGACACCCTAAATGAATGTAATAAATATGTACCAGAGGAGCCCCTGACATACATGACACTCAATACAAAGTGATGGCAGCTGCCAGGAATAACTTCCCCTATTCCATGTAATTACTGGTTCTGACACTGCTGTCATTTAGATCAGCAATATGTGTCTAAACAATAAGCCTTTTTCACAACAGATGTGTTGACACATCATAACAGGAAAGGCACAGGTGAAAGTAATGACATCAGTGACCCATGCCAGTGAGCCTGCATGGACAGCACCAAGGCCCTGGAACTGGTAACCCTAAATTGAACAGATCTGTTGTTAATATTATTAATTCCACCTGCTGTTTTCCTGCTATGACCTGTCAGAAACCTGTATGGATGATGTACTGTACATTTCAAGTCATTTCAAGGAGATATCTTAGAGTAACATAGGACTGGATAAAGGCATCTGAAGTTGTTTGCCACTCCTCCATGCCCTGAAACATCTCCTACCTTTATTAACCTTTTGTATATTAATGTACTGTGTGTGTATCAAATCCTGGTATATATTTTGATCTGTGCTGTAAAGCTCCGTGGTTGTCCTAAAACTATGAAGAACACCTCAATGAACAACACCTTTGAAGCAGGAACATGTCACCCAGTGTGGGTGTGAACACACAAACTGCAGTTTATTCTGGCTCAGTCCCACATACACTCACTGGACCACTAAATCTGCAGCTGAGAATAGTCCCATTGAAATGCAACATTTGCTCCTGTTTGGTAAATGTTTGCTAAAATCTACAGTGCAATGCTATTTTTACAAATTACTGAGGCTTTTTAAACGTGAAGCTATATTTGTTACCTACAACTAATGTGCTTGGAACTGAGAGCCACAGACGGACTAACACATTATTCATTCTGGTCTTTTCATTTGATTTATCCTTTAAGCCTGAATTTGAAAGTTCTGTTTTATTTATTTATTTATTTATTTATTTTCTATTCTTTTCAGGCACATGTTCCCTACAGTGAGTTCTTCCAGCTGGAGGCCTTGTCTGCCTACCACCGTGTGGTGAGTTTGGAGGACTTCATGGAGAAGCTGGCCCCCAAATACTGGATCTTAGGGCAGAGGAACGCCTACTGCTTTGAGACTGCTGCACAGCGGAGTGCAGACAAGAAGTCCTGCCCTATGAAGGTGACAGTCCAGTAGAGACTAAAGTACTTTTATTCATTGCTCAGCCTCTTTAGAACTAATGATATTGATTGCAAGTGAAACATGTGATGGTGAAATGCTGCCCCCTGGTGGCCCACAGACCACCAATTATGAACCAAAACTCCTAATGATGACACCACTGAGACTGTGTCATTGTTCTCACATTAACTTGTGATTCACTTCCAGGATGGGAACCCATTTGGTCCATTCTGGGACTATGTTGGTGTGGAATTTGACAAGTCTGTCTTGTTTGGTGGTATTTCTTTTAGTGCCTACCACCAACCTCAGTGGATGAAGAAGTGAGTAGATGTTTGTCTCACAGAACCGTAGATGCATTTAAGATTAACAAGATAACAGAGGACATGAAGAAGACCATGTCTTTATAAGGAACATTGTTAGCCATAAACACAATGATTGATTAAGTGATGAAGTTTCCATTTTCCATTGATTTTTAATGACAAAGGTAGTCTCTGCCCTGAAGCTGCTAACAGGCAGACCCTCCTTATGCTTGTGCTTTTGGAATAGGTTCCCTCCCTCTGAGCACCCTGTCTTGGCGATGCCTGGGGCTCCTGCCCAGTTCCCAGTGACAGAGGAGCATGTAGGCCTGCAGCGCTACATGGTGTGGTCGGACAAGATGGTAAAGGAGGGAGAAGAGCACATTGCTTCCCTGCTGACCAGGCCGTACGTGAGCATCCACCTGAGGATTGGCATTGACTGGGTGAGATGCTTCACAATGCATAGGCTAGAATTTGGACTCATAAGAGTTAAAATGTCATATATTCAGTGCCTACCTAAAAGTAGATCTTTTAAAGGCTAAGGCTGTTGATATTCTGTATTTTCTTATTGTCAACAAATCCCATGAAAAAATCAAAGTCAACATTCCATCTTTCAATACTTTCTGTCTTCCCTACCCTGTCTGTGACAAGCCCATTGGTTCCTAATGAAGATGTAAATCTTTCAAACAGCACATAAAAAAATAAACCCTTTAAACTGCTCAGTAAATTCCTAAAACAGCTTGCTGTGACAGTGTTTGTCAAATGTTAGTCAAACTGGAGGAAATGGTGTATTTGTTGGGGAATAATCTACATTGGAACAATGAAGGAACATGTCACCCAGTGTAAAGCTGTGGCTCATCTCTGGCACAGAGGAATAAAATATAGATTTGTTGGCACTAAGAAAAACAGATTTATCCTTTAAGTCAGTTCAGTCAGTCAGTTCAGAACCATGGTAGATTTTGGAACGAGGTTGCCTCTCCCATTCATCATCTAGTCACATTTAAATCATTTTTTATCCACCCTAACCCTTGCAGCAAAATGCCTGCAAAATGCTGAAGAGTGGTGATGCAGGGCCTCACTTCATGGCCTCTCCTCAGTGTGTTGGCTACAACCGCCAGACAGCTTTGCCTCTCACCATGACCATGTGCCTTCCTGACCTGGCAGAGATCCGCAGAGCTGTCAAACTGTGGGTGAAGAAGACTTCTTCCCACTCTGTCTACATCGCCACTGACTCAGAATCTCACAGCCGGGATATTGAAAAGCTGTTCAAGGGCAAGGTAGGTTTGTTGTAAAGTCTCTGTAATGCATGCACAAATATGTCATAAGTTCTGGGTACTTTGGTTGGAAACACGGCTTATAGCCATCGCCCAAACTAGCCAGAACTTTTAGTCCCAGAAGCTACTTTTCAAGAAACTAAAAGGTTCCTTGAGTGCATTGTTGTCTGTGTTTCCTCTTAAACCTAAAGACCTGCAAAGATTAGCAAATTCGTCTGCTGATGTATGAGAAGTGACAGCTGTTTTTTCATACGATGTTTCTATGTGTGACTATATAACAACAATAATCGTTGGTTCATTTGTTGTATGCTTTCTTCTGTAACTCTATGTTGTCGTGTCAACACACAGTCAGTAAAAAACAAACTGGTCTGTTACTGCAGATTTTTTTTAATGGAGGCTGAAATAAAATGCCTTGAGGACTTGACCCATCACTGATAGGCCATCAGAAATGTTCAGCGCTGCAAGCCCCACCCCCACAGTTCCTATTCTTTTCGAAAGTAATACCCGCCGAGCAGGGACTGCTCTGGGAGTAAAATAATGTCCCTGGAACTTGATTTAAGGGCCGTCCTCACCAAGAACAGTATCTTCAACAATAACATAAACAATGTGAGCGTCCACACTAACAACAATAACATTCTGTAATTTGCAACCTAATATTACATAACATACATGAAGTGTATGTCTGTATATGTATATGTATATGTATATGTATATGTATATGTATGAGTATGCATTAGTACTGATTCTGAGGGTGAACCCGATTGCATCCCAGATGTCCTCCTTTTTCATAGCATGTTTATAAAGGCTGTTTGTTCTATAAAACAGGGGTGCCTTTTTGAATGAGGTTGAGGTCTCCTCTTTCATCATATCCCTCTGAAAGTGATCCCAAACAAATCTTGTTTGCCACTGTAATCATCGTTATAGTTACGGAATGAACTCTGTCATCCACTTGACCTACACCAATTTTCTAAGTTTACATATTTATAGTTATTGTTACAGATATTGTTCTTGGAGTGGACGGCACTTTGGACCCTGGTCCTTGTAGGGGACATTTTGGAGTTCCCCCTTTGTGTTGTCATGTGTGACCTAAACTGATTAGCTACACTGGGGCTTTTGCACAATTTGGAAAAGAGGTTTTTTTCATATTAGTCTTTACTTTATTAGTTTATACATTAATGGTTCATCCATAAGGGTTGAATTCAAAATCAAGCTCTTCATGTATGCTGTACATGTAACTCGTCTGACATGGAAAATCTACTGGCCAGAAGTGTTTTTCTCACCACTTTTAGCATTGTGTAAATTGAGAAATACTCTGGTATGGATAACTGAGTGTTTATTTGTGTGTTTTATTCTGGCTTATCAGGTGAAAGTTGTGAGTCTTCAGCCAGACTCAGCCCAAATGGACCTGTACATCTTAGGTCGAGCCGACCACTTCATCGGCAACTGCGTCTCATCATTTTCTGCTTTTGTGAAGAGAGAGCGGGACGTCCATGGCCTTCCATCTTCCTTTTTTGGCATGGACAAGCCTGGGAAATTAAATCACAAAGAAGAACTCTGAGCACAAGAGTCATGTGGTTGTCCTCTGGCCACTAATGCTGGATGACTGTCATGAGGAGGCAAGAGAGTATGTGGAAGGCAGTGAACATTTCTATGTGACGTGATTGTTCACAGGGTGTGAAGGCCAGTCCTTTCTTTAGAATGGGTTTTAATCTGTGAGAAAGGGCGTATCAGATAGGATGTAGCAGCTCAGTAGTGTAATGTAATGACATGGACACTGCTTCTACCCAGAAACACTTTATTTTTGTCTGTTTCCTGCTTGAAAAGTCAGTATTTGTATGTTCCATCTCAAGATTTACCTGTTTTTGGTCACTACACAGTAAACCAGTTTTTGCTTCCCAAACATTTCCTTTAGCAACTGCCATGTTCTGTATCTGTAACTAAGTTTTGCAATCCAGACATGTTAAAGGGACCTCTGGTTCTCTCAGTGAACCCTGGGAAAGACTGATTGCAGTGTCAGCGATCCTCTGTGTCTCTTTCTCCAAGCTTTCCATCCATCCATATCTTTCCAGGTTGGTATTTCCTTTCCTCTCTGCCCTCCATTCCAAGGAGAGCACAGTAACTGATCCTCCTGTACATACTAATTGTAGGGGGGGGGCGGGGGGCGGGGGTCGAGCAGACAGGTTTTCCACCTCTCATTTTACCAGGGCCAAACTGATGAAATGTTTGGAACCATGTCCTAACTCTCATGGGGACTGTATTGTCATTCAGTGAATGTGAACACTAATGTTTCAGGGATGTTTTGGGGAGACAAAAGATTTGATTTGCACTGGTTGAACTGATTAAATGAAAATGGAGATGTGTGGTAAGATAGTTGTGTTCCTCTGTGTGAAAGCAGTGAATGCAATGATTTTGAAGTAAAATGTTTTCTATAATTCAATTCAATAAAGTGATACATAGGTATTTTTAAAGAACCAGCAGCCTCAGTCTGTTTACCTCCCTCACCGGAAGCTTAGCTGTGAGTACAGTTGGATCAGCTGGGACACTAAGCTATGTTGGACAAGCTTCTTGAGACTTGGTTGCCAGATATGTCAGGATACTTTGAATTTGCATTCTTCGTAATGCGTGTGTGAGGGCTTGCAGCCTCGTTATTCACAGTTGAATAAATATGTTTTGGATTTTTGTTGAACTGTGTGCTTAAATGTGATGCGCGTGCTCATTCAGAATCAATATTTTTACAGGTTAGTGTGCTTTCACACGCACCTCTTTCGGGGGTTACAGTGCTTGAATCTGGCAACTAACAATCCCGGACCGTTGCGGGGATGAGCAGCGGCTAATGGCTGACTGGGAGTTTTGTATTAGCTAACGTCTGCCACAGGTAAATCTCTAACGGCATTTCTGTGTGTCTGGTGGAGAGATGGGTCTATATTGCACGGTTGTGTGCGTCTAGGATGATTTTTATTTTTGTATGTCAAGATGTTGAATTCATTTATGACCCCGCTGCTATTGTTAGCCAGCGAATGCTACCAGACTTGTAGCGTAGGTTACCAGTGTGTTTGTCGTTGCTAGGCCGATCTTTTGGTCTCGTAATGGGCTTCTTTTTGCAGAAGCTAACGTTGGTTAGCTGACCCGCTATTTTAACCAGACGTGCTAACACTAATTGAGCAGCTAAGTTACCGTAAAACTCAGTTCATCGACACGTTACGCTTGTCACTTCACCTGTAATTCCAATGTTGGATAACGCGAGGTAACTTAACCACGACGTTTATAGTTGCCGGTTAACTGGCTAATTTAGTTAGCCAAACTGGGGTAACGTTAGTGGCACCGGTGTGTTAATAGCTAGAGCAACGTGTACCTTTAAGTTCTGTTTCTCGCCGCCGTTAATTAAGTTAATGTTATGAAGAGGTTAGTCAGTTAGTTGGTTAGTCTTAACCAACTAAATTTAACCTCACGAGGGCTCAGGTGTTCTGTTATTATTATGTTACGTGTATTGACATTTTGAAAAATCTCATTACATTTAAATAATGCAATGTTTCTCAATTCCGGTCCTCGGGCCCCACTGCCCTGCATGTTTTAGATGTTTCCCTCCTCCACCACACCTGATTCAAATGATCGGCTCATCATCAAGCTCTGCAGTGGCCTGATAACGAGCCACTCATTTGAAACACTGAAATAATGTCTCCACGTCCTCCACGTGAAGTCAAGATTAAGGAACGGTGAATGGCAGCACAGGTGTCAGTGTAGCTAACAGCTAACGTCACCGCTGTCATTGCCAGTCTGTTAATAGATGTTTCATTGAGCTTAAATGAGTTCAAGGGCGTAGGTTTGGTTTCAACATTGGGGGGGGCACGGTTTAAGAGGGGCATATATCGGTTTTCCAACCCAGTTTAGATGAAACCACGCCCATTTCCGCCTTAAGGGCTGCGTTCCCACGAAACCACCCTCATGATGGCTGCTCTGCCAGGCTGCTGGGCGGTGAAGCTGTAGTCCCTCTCCTCCCTGGTCTTCTATCTAAACAAACTGTGCCATGCCCCTGCTGAAATCAGATAATGTTGTCTTGACTATTACGGCTCACTGGTGAATTTTATGCACCAGTATATGATGGAAATGTCAATATGTGAAGGAAAACACAAAATTCAGACGCCATTCAAAATTTAATGGACTATAATCCAGTAAGGCTCTTAGTCATTCTACATTGCTTCCAAATATTTGTTCTGTAGATCAGTGTTTCTCACCTACTGCTATCCCTGCTGAGTCAACACATGTAGGCATGATTTGCTCTACCATCCTCTTTTTTGTGTTTATTTTCTGGTGAAGTAACCTCTCTAAGTTAACCTCTGCATGTGGCACCTATTCACATCAGTAATAAATACATTCTTTTTAATTCATTTATAAACCTGGACTTTAATAACTTAGATGTGTTTCAGCAAGACTTCTGCTCATGTTGAAAATGCAGCTGTTATAAATATTGAAGGGGACAGGATTATGTGTTCACGTTTGTTTGTAGAACATGCGTGATGCCTCAACCATCAAGAATTTCAGTCACCATGTCAATTGTCATGACGTGTACTAATCACTGAATGTATCTTCTCCAACAGCTTCAGATGTGGGCATTTGTACTGGTGCACTGTTCCTGAAGTTGAAGTTAGAAGACAGAGCAAAGAAAGTGCCAAGCCGTGTGGGTTGGCAGCTGCTCTGCAACATGTCCAAGAGCAAGAGCTCTGAATCGGTCAAGGTGGTGGTCCGTTGTCGCCCTATGAATGAAAAAGAGTGGGCAGCCAAGTTTGAAAGGGTAGTTTCTGTCGATGTCAAATTGGGCCAAATTATTGTCAGGAACCCCAGGGAAGCTTCGGCCAGTGAACTCCCCAAAGTCTTCACCTTTGATTCAGTCTACGACTGGAACTCCAAACAAATAGATCTGTATGATGAAACCTTCAGACCCCTGGTGGATTCAGTTCTTCTTGGGTTCAATGGGACTATTTTTGCCTATGGGCAGACGGGTACGGGGAAAACATACACTATGGAGGGGGTGAGAAATGATCCAGAGAGAAGAGGAGTGATCCCTAATTCCTTTGAGCATATTTTCACTCACATTTCACGGTCTCAGAATCAGCAGTACCTGGTGAGAGCATCATATCTGGAGATTTACCAAGAGGAGATCAGAGACTTGCTCTCCAAGGACCAGTCTCGTCGCCTGGAGCTCAGGGAGAGGCCTGACACGGGTGTGTACGTTAAAGACCTTTCATCATTTGTCACCAAGAGTGTGCGGGAGATCGAACATGTCATGAATGTGGGCAACCAGAATCGTTCAGTGGGTGCCACTAACATGAATGAACACAGCTCCCGTTCCCACGCCATCTTTGTCATCACCGTGGAGTGCAGTGAGTTGGGTGTGGACGGGGAGAACCATATCAGGGTTGGCAAACTGAACCTGGTAGATTTAGCCGGTAGTGAAAGGCAGGCTAAGACTGGTGCTCAGGGGGAGAGGCTTAAAGAAGCCACAAAGATCAATCTGTCACTTTCTGCTCTGGGGAATGTCATATCAGCTCTGGTGGATGGCAGGAGCAGCCACATCCCCTACAGAGATTCAAAACTCACCCGTCTCCTGCAGGACTCTCTCGGGGGCAATGCCCGCACTGTCATGGTTGCCAACATTGGCCCAGCATCTTACAATGTAGAGGAGACCCTGACAACACTCCGCTACTCCAACAGGGCAAAGAACATCAAGAATAAACCACACATCAATGAGGACCCCAAGGATGCCCTGCTTAGGGAGTTTCAGGAGGAGATTGCAAGGCTGAAGGCACAGCTGCAAAAGCGCTCAGGAAAGAAGAAAAGGAGGAGGCAGAGGAAGCGGGTCGGAGAAGGCAGTGATAGTGAGGATCTGGAAGAAGGAGAGACAGAAGACGATGATGACGATGGGGACGACAAAGGGGATTACTGGCGGGAACAGCAGGAGAAGTTGGAGAGGGAGAGAAAGGCTATCATGGAGGATCACAGTCTGGTGGCTGAGGAGAAAGTTCGTCTGCTTAAAGAGAAAGAGAAGAAAATGGAAGATTTGAAGAAGGAGAGGGAGGCTGGAGAGATGCTTGCAGCCAAAGTGAAGGTAAGAACCTGTTGATAGACTGGGTGTGTTTCTGTACACCCAGTGTGTATTGGATTGATCTGACTTGAAGAGAAGGTGTGGTAAAGATTCAAATGTCACTTATTCTTTGATTGTATTCAACAAATGACTTGTCGGCCCTCAAATGCAAACACAAGCTAATGGACTTTCTCATAAGTCAATAGACCGTGTTGTTTTGGACAAATTCTTGATTGCAACTGTCTCCCCCATGTGACTTGAAGTGGTTTGATCCTTTTTTTCTTTTATACCCAGGCAATGGAGAGCAAGCTCCTAGTCGGGGGGAAGAATATTGTGGATCACACAAATGAGCAACAGAGAATGCTGGAGCAAAAGAGGCAGGAAATCACTGAACAGGTATATCAAGCATCCAGTCAACAAAAATGTGATCACATGTCCTAGATGCTTTGACGGGACGTGTTCAGGCGTGTTTTATTTTACTGTAGTTCAAAACCAGGGCCACTTTAAACCAGTGCAGCACACAGCCACCAGTTGTATTAACGGTGCAATAAGTAAGCAGTCATTAAATGAGATTCATGAGAAATGAAAAGGAGATAAAGGGACACGATAGGACATATGGAAGACAAAATATACAGCCACTGCAACCTGTGGAGAGAGAGTGGGGAGGGGGGCATAGAGCAGGGCGTCCAGCAGTTAAGAATGTAGGAAGTACAGGTGGAGATGGCTCAGCTGAAATTCATGTTTATCACAAGCCAAACCACAACTTTCTGCCATCTGTTCACTTTTCCAGTCATACTGAGGACATGATTTTTTTCTCTGAGCCTGTCTGATGTAACTCAGATTTCCACAGATTAAGGTTAATTCACATTTCTTTTCTCCAACACAACCTTCCTTGTGGCTTGAGTAAATCCAATCTGTGCTTTTTTGTACATGCTCTCTTGTTTGATGAAGTGCATCACATCTGCACCTGAAAAATTGGCCCCACAGTTACTTCTCTACTCACACATTTTAATGTTCCCTGACAAAACCTCATCATAATAGTAAGAAATAATGCATATTTTATCATATATAGGCATTTCACCCCCCAATGTGAAAATGAATAGGTAATTTCACCACCAGATTGTAAGGGTTTCTCAAGAAACTACACAGCAAGTTTGAGATTGTGAGTGAAAGCATGAGCCATGACTAACTTTTTGAATATTTTCATCATTGGTACATGTGTTCTGGAGCCTTTCACAGTAAACCCCAGCCAGTCTTTATCAGTTGCTAAATTGGCTACAAGATTAGATTAAATGAATAACAACTATCCAAGCATTTTTCTTCTTGTTAGTAGTCATTTTACATCCCTTGTGCATCTGGAGTCATCAAGTTCATTGTTGCACATTCTCCACAGTCCCTCACTTTGCATTGTGGTCCTTGTTGTCTCGTAGAAGGGCATTTTTTGTGGTAAATAACGTTATTCTGTACACTGCCTTTCAATTATTGACATCTGTGTAGCCTCATTACACACAGTTACTGTGGTTTAAATTTATCAATGTATGCTCTTGCGTGTGTGCTTCCAGAAACGGCGAGAGCGGGAGATGCAGCAGCAGGTGGAGAGTCGTGATGAAGAGACTCTGGAGCTGAAGGAGACTTACAGCTCTCTGCAGCAGGAGGTCGACATCAAAACCAAGAAGCTGAAAAAGGTAGTGGCTGCTTTAAATAATGGATGCCCCTCCTCTCTATCCACACTGGCACAAGTCATTGCATGCGTTTCCAGTCCTGGCTCCTGTTATCAATGGATATATCCTGCAGACATAAAAATACACTGCTAGCTGCTTGTATGTGTTCCTTTGTGATAGAATAGGTACAGCATGACTATTTACTTTTGAAGGCTGATGTTCAGTACTTGTGAGGACCATGTATCTGGTGACAAAGTGCCTCGCAAGCACTGTTGTGTTAGTTACTGAAAATAGTAATTAGTTACAGTTACTAGTTACCTCTTTAAAAGTAACTAAATGACTTTACTGATTGCTTCCACCAAAAAGTCATGCGTTACTGTGATAAGTAACTTCGTAGTTGATTTTTAAATGTCTGCTTTGAAATGCACGTGGTTTCTTTTGAGCACTTTTGTCAGTGTCATTCGTAGACTCTCTCTCTGTGTGTAGGTGGTGACAGAGGCTAGTGGTGTTTCAGTGGTGTGTTGTGGGGACTGCAGCACCAGACTTTCAATATCTAAATCACAACCATATGACATAAGTAGTCCCTTTTTTTAGGTGTCACGTTCACTGTCGTCCATATTTGTTTATTTCCTGCTTGCATCTCTTCCTGGTGGAAGAAAACAAACCGATTAGCTAAGCACTGTACAGCACAAGTATTAATACATGTGTGTTTTAAAGTTTACAAGCACACTGCTGCATAGTTTTAGCCAACTACAAATGTACATAGAGTTTAGAAGTTGCTGTGAGATCTGTTTTGCCACTTATCTAAGTACAGCATTCAGGAATAATCAATTTACAGTGATGTTGTGTTTAATTTGCGTCTGTCTGGTACACCAACAAACCCTTATTTCAGTGAAAAATGTTAATTTTTGAAACAGTTAATCTTTTGTTCTCACAATCATCTCCCACTAAAATAGCACAGCTAACCAATGGAGGCTGCTAGGGAGATGAGGCGACAAGTCCGTGAAGTTTGTACAGAAATAAAGTTTGTCTTTATAGATTTACAAGAAGGCTTATGACACCTTTTTTTGAGTAATGTGTTTTTACAGAGGTATAAGGAATTGTTAATGTCTTATTTCTTAAAGGGACTTTGGCATATTTCCCCCTGAAAGTGCAGAGAGCTTCTGCTTAAATATTGTATGTATATTTTTTAACATTTTGTCACCACCACAGACACACTAGGTAACTGCCAAAGTATTAGATTGTCTGACATTCATTGACTACAGATAATCATGGTTTACAGTGAAGTAGTGCCTGTTGGTGTTGATATCTGACGGTGGCTGATCATCTAATTATGAGCTGAATTGTACTCAGTGTCTAACAGCATGATTGTCCTTTGTGCACAAATTTTTAAACTACTTTCCTAAACATGATGTACTCGATGGTGTCTGAGGAAACCTGGAAGCTCAGCATTCCTGTTCTCCCTTTTATAAGCACATTAACAAAAATTGTCAATATTTGTCTGTATAGCATGACCTCTGCTGTCTGTCAGCTGCTGTGTGTCTGCAGTGTATCTAGAGAAGAGAAGAGACAAGTAGTCTTGCCTTGAGATGTTTCTCATCAGCGTGTTTAATGTTTAAAGTCTAAAAAGTTTTGTAAGTAAGTAATGTTTTGACTGTTCTTATGCTCTGCAACTCGAATGCTAATACTTGCATGGGTGTTGAAGCTTGTGGGATTAATCTTGATCATCCTTAGCTCATGTATAGACTTAATTCATCAAAATATAACAATAACAATGTAATGAGTTGTTCATGTTTTTAAAAAATCAGACAGCATTTTGTGGAAAGTCAAATATTCAGGTTACAGTTTGCTTTTAATGTTCCAAAATGCGCTTTCATGCAGGTTTCTAGTTTTACCCATTAGTGAAGTGGTCACATCTCTTGTCATCAGCTGTGTTTCACAGCTGTGATTTGGAGGTCTTCTTCAGTGTTGAATTTCATTACATTCCACTACAATAGACTGTGTCTTTCTGCTGTCATGATGAAGGTGATGAGAGCATTTCAATTTCAGTAATTGTAATTACAATATTTAATTGTTCCTTGCTACCGCCAAAAATAGTGGAATTACAGAAACGTATAACTTTATATTAAGTAGGTCAGGTACATTTTCAAATCAGGTAAGAATACACCATTGCATGGTTGCCCTGCTTGGATAGTCCATTGTTCCTCATGACAGTCAAGTGTCAAGCCAAAATCGACACTTATATTCTAAAAGTCCTTCATTGTAACCCTGGTTTCCTCTCCTCTGTCCTCTAGCTGTTTGCCAAGCTGCAGGCAGTGAAGGCAGAAATCCATGACATCCAGGAGGCACACATCAACAACCGCCAGGAGCTGGAACAGACCCAGAACGAGCTCACCAGGGACCTCAAACTCAAGTATTGAGCCTGCATATCATACCGTTGGCCTGGCATGAAGACATTGATCAGTATTATATGTAATATGACAGCCATCTGCCCTGCAGAGGAGGGGACATATACTGTAACCATGTCATGTGATTTCAGATGCAAACCCTGACACAATGGAATCATTCAGATTCTTGCTTTCTTTTATGCAACGGGATATGAAAAGTATCTCTGTGCATTACACTCACAGACCTGATATTACATGCTAACAGACGGCTCACATAATGCATGAGAGGGAGAAAATGGTTGTCAAGTTGTACTGTAGCATTCTCAGGATCTAGGAGGATAGTTACTTCTGTTTAGCCAAAATATATTCATGTGTAATTATCAATGAATGAAATAAATGGGGTACATTTTTTCTAAACTACACCATTGCTTGCTTGTTTGTGTTTTTTCTCAGGCATCTTATCATCGAGAACTTCATTCCCTTAGAGGAGAAGAACAAAATAGTCAACAGGGCTTACTTTGATGAGGAGGATGAATACTGGAAAATGAAGCCCATCACACGTATAGAAGAGTAAGTAATAGAATATTAATTACATACTTTGTACAGTCTTCAACTGGTTGTGCTCCAACTTGAGCATAAATACATACAAAAGCTTTCAAAAGAGCTTGTATATGTAATCAATTAAATAGTTATTGGTTTAAATCAAATGCTTCTATGCTAAATGTAGTATGATTTGCAGCTATATATTTTATAGAATGTTTGCAATGTGAACAGCAGGGCAGTCAGCCCTGCACCGTTCTCCCATGCACCATGTACTCCCCTAATTTCCCGCCCACAGGTTAGGCAAATTTGGGTGTAGAGTTGTGACAATGGGGGGCTATATTTTGTTATTTATTTATTATATATATTTTATTGATGCCCAGTTTGATCTGTTGTATCAGTATCAATGCAGATATTGATTATATTATGTGGCTCAGTGGTCAGTTTTCATTTCTGCTGCATGCTGTGTGTGAGTGTATTTTGATTCATTAACCTGCTGTTAACATCACCATCTCCAATGTTTGATATGGAACCTTATGTGTCAACACTGACTTTCAGAAAGATTCAGTATTTCTAGTGAAATCCTTTGGAAAAAAATTTAGTCAGGGATGTCACATGTTTCTTCCCGCTGATACTGCTTTGATGTCTGTGAGCCACATCAGCTGATCCACAGCCACCTGCTTTGTAGTGCATTGAAATCTCCACCAGGTGGCTGAGCAGCACAGCCCGTTATTGCTGTGTGACTGTACACTTGAAGTGTCAGTCTTGTTGGTTTGTTATTGTGACACCAACATGCTTTTATTTTGTCCATTTGTAGCAAGTCTACAGTGTAGTAAGTCTTGAAGGACTACTGAAATACACAGTATAACCTCCTGTCAGTGTGTGAATGTGGTGTGTGCCGGGCAGGAGTGGAAGTTCAGTTGTAGTTAGCTATCAGCACAACAAAGAACCTGGATTTTTAAAAACCATAATAGGTGGACTACATTGTTAAGCAGGGCCATTTTGGTTAATGAGGAAAGAAGAGGAAAAAAAGATGTTGATGTACAGTGTGAGAAAGTATTTGCCCCCTTCCTGATTTTGTACTATTTTGCATATTTGTCACACTTAAATGTTTTAGATCATCACACAAATTTTAATATTAGACAAACATAACCTGAGTAAATACAAAATGATGTATTAAAATAACAAAATAAATAATGATTTTATTTATTAAGGGAAAAAAGCTGTCCAAACCTACATGACCCTATGTGAAAAAGTAATTGCCCCCCTTGTTAAATCATGAGTCAACTAACCACATTTTTTGGAAAGCTGAGTTCAGTTTCACTGACCACACCCAGGCCTGATTGCTGCCAGACCTGTTCAATTAAGAAATCACTTAAATAGAATCTGTCTGAGAAAGCGAAGTAGGATGCGAGATCTTGAACATTTATAGGTTTTAATAGCATTTAGAGAACACAATAAAAAGTCCAGTGTTTATATTAATAGAACAGTTCATAGCTTTATTGTCTAATTATTGTCTAACATTATGACTGGTGTCAAACAGCAGAATTTCCCACAATGCTGTATACACTGTTTCACTGTGTGTGTGTCCGCTTCAGTGACCAGCAGATGATGACCAGGCCTTTGTCTGCGGTTGGCTACAGGAGGCCTCTCAGTCACCACGCTCGCATATCCATGATGATGAGGCCTGACATGAGATACAAAGTAAGCTGCCCGTCCCCCTCACCTTTCTCACTGATGAATGTATTCACACATAAACCTCATCTTCTCTCAATGACTCCACTCCAAGTGGGTGTGCGCTTAAATGTAGTGATGGCGCTTAATATCAAACCAAGCAATGCAATGCAGTATTAACAGTGTAGCTGAGTTGAAGTGAGTTGAATACAAAAATTCATTCAATGGATAGTAATCAAGATGGATTAAACAAAAACTGCAAACCCAGAATGTAGGTGTCAACTGAAGCATTTTTCCAGTTGTGCCAGTATCAACACGCAAGATTTTTAAAATGCAATATATGTGTTTTTGGGGTCTTGAGTCTTTTGGCAATATGTTTTAACCTTCTTTGGTAAAGCATAAAATGAACATGGATTGACTTGTTTGTCTCAGATGAGTGTGCTTCTGTTCCATTGTCCCCAGGCTGAAAACATCATGATGCTGGACATGGACATGCCGGCTCGGACCACTAAAGAGTATCAGGAGCCGGTTATTGCCCCAAAGGTGGCAGCAGCTCTGGAGGATGCTCTGAGGGATGAGGATGAGATCCAGGTAGATGCCTCAAGCTTTCATAGCAACTTGGGACCAATCCCGCCTGCCGGTACCAGTGGCAGCCTCAAGAAACCAAAGTCAGGGTAAGACCAGGTCTAAATCATTGCCACATTGGCACATCCTGTTGTTACGCTGGTGCTTGCATTATTTGCATTTGCCTGCATTAAAGCTGAAAATGTGAAGGTCCATGACCTTTTGCTGACATTCCCAAAGTCTGTTTAATCCTCTGCCATTGCTTTCTCAGTCGACCGAGAACGGGCAAAAAGTCGAGCACCCCGACCTCTCCATTCAGCCCCTCCAGTCCAGGATCCCCGCTTTACCCACAATCCCGCGGCCTGGTGCCCAAGTGACAATTTCTACCACTAATACCATCACCAACCTTTCTAGTGCACCTTGCCACTTTGGGACTCAACTTTGAGAGAAACGGTTTTGTTCTGTCCAAGAAAAACTTGGTTCTGCAAACAATAGAGAAAACTTTAAGATTAATGCTGCTTTGAAGGTTTTAACTGTATTCACACCACTTTTAAGTGTTGTCCTGAGCTTTTCTTTTGGAGAATTGGAACCCCTCATCCTGACAGTGAGTCAATTCAACACCAGGACAGCGGCCACTCATGAAGTCTCACGTCACTCTTCACTGCTGTTATTCTCCCTACCTTTGGCTAAATGCCACAGATGTCTTAAATGTACTCTATGTCACAATGTTCTTAATGTACAGAAAAAATATAAGGTGGGCTTCGAACCTCTCCTTGATGGACTGCAGTATCTTCAATGCACTTCTTCCTATCTTCCCAGATCTCTGCTGTGTGTTGTCGTTCTCTCTTACTTTAAGTGTGGTCGTTGGAGATGGGGTGGGCTGATGTAATGACACATGGACTGTGTGTGTGTGTGTGTGTGTGTGTGTGTGTGTGTGTGTGTGTGTGTGTGTGTGTGTGTGTGTGTGTGTGTGTGTGTGTGTGTGTGTGTGTGTGTGTGTGTGTGTGTGTGTGTATGTGTGTTTGTTGTACATCAGGCCACATGTGTGTATCTTTACGTCTTCATGGATATTGAACTTTTATTTTCTTTCTGTGCTGTTTTTCCCGTTATTGGACTTCTGGTAATGATAGAATGGAGCTTTAAGTCTTTTGTGTGTGTGTTGTTTTATGTTTCAAAGGAATACTTCAGCATTTTGGGAGAGTTTAATGAGAGGATTGATACCACTCTCGTGGTATAGCTAAATATGAAGCTAGTTACAGTTAGCTTATCTTAATTAGCAGTCTCCACTGGCACCCTCATGGCGACAGCAAGACCCTAAGAAGTCAGTGTGGCTTGCCAAGAAGTATTTACAGGATGCAACACCCCCAAACACCACAACATGTTGTTTCCACTTTTTCGTTTGTGTACAGATTAAACAAGATAAATTGTGCTAATTATCCATTGGTCGGTGGATGGACAGTGCTGGGCTAACATCTAGCCACTGCTTCCAGTCTGCTAAGCTATGCTAATCACCTGCTAGCTCTGGCTTCATATTTAGTGTACTGACAGAGTGAAATACAAGTGTATTTTCTAAAATGTTGAACTATTCCTTAAACTCAGTATGATTGTAAATGCACAGGCCAGAAAGTAAAGCACACTACAGACTTGGCCTCCGTCACAAGTTGCTGTAATCAGTAGATGCTGGTCTTCCTGGAGCACACAAGATGGAGATGGGGAACGATGGGAGAGAGCTCAACACATTTATACAAATAACTACTATTGGCAACATTCTAGGTTGCATGACATTGCAGTTGGTCACCAGACATCTGAGCAGGAGATAAATGCTAACCACACCCTGGGTCACTTCAAAGTTGCCGTCCTGGACTGTGCCTCAGATTCATCAGGGTTCCAAGATGCCTTAACCCGTGTCCTTTAATCTTGCGGGAATTGTTGTTAGTGTGGTCCTGACATTCCTGTTGGAATGGGTGCACTCGTATGGAGGGGCAGAGTGTTTGGACACAGCAGTCAACCAGCCCTATGTTTCAGGGAAGGGCCAGGAAAGCAAGGCAAGCAGAGGGTGATGTGTCCAGCACCTGTTTTTTTTTGTCTTTATATATACCTCATCTATGTTTGTATTGGTTTGGGTGGTCCTTGGAAAGAACTGATTGGTCGAACAGAACACTGAATGAAGCCCCAGTGCAGTGCTCTGTTCTTCACAGTACTGTGGTGGTGACACATACGTTGATACACACTATGGACTTGAATGGACGAACCATTCCATACGTATGCATACAGATGAATAATATGCAGTTTTAACCTCCGAGGTTCAGCCGGCCTCTCTGCTGCTCTCTGTTCCCCATGCTCTTAACTGTGAGGGGTGTGCTGTCCGCTCGCTGCTACTGTGTAGGGTTTTACAACCCACTGTGACATTTCAACAGGCCTGGGTTAAATGGCAAATGAAAGCCTGTCAAGTACTTGTGATGTGTGCAGTTCAAACCCATCTCAGCTGTTAAGATACTTGCCATTTGACCCAAGCCTGCATACTTTATGTACTTATGTAACAATGATTATAGATTTGTTGATAGGTAATCCTCAGTCACTTTTGCAGATATATGAAAAAATACAAAAATGGGTTTCCATATTGAAAAAACTAACTTATTATAATCTTTCATTTTTATATACAGATGTATACATTTTTATTCCGTTTTTTCTTCTTTGAAGTAGATTATTGTTTTATTTTTTGAGCTTTGTAATTTAATGTTGAATTTTTATTTTTTTTGCATCATACATGTACTATGTGTCTTCTTTTTTATTCAGCAAGGTACAGGCTGTTGTGTGTGCGGGTGTGTGTGTGTGTTTTTATTTGTTTGTTTGTTTGTGTACATTTAAAAATTCTTGTGTCGATAAGTTCTCCACATGGAAGATGAAAGCATGGATCAACTGTCGCACATTGTTGATTCGGAGAAGTGTGGAGACTGCTTATAGAATGAATTGGGAGATTTATGAAGTCACAGTTGAGTATTTACACTTTCACTGTACTTTTAACCTCGTAAACACAAGTGAAATCTTTAGGATAAGGCTGAATTATTGTAACTAACATAGCAATGCTTTATACCTGCCGCATGAGTTTAGCAAGCTTGAGTTATACGTTTGGTTTTATGAGTATTCATCATTCATAGGAATTTGGTAAGCAAAATGTGAATGTCTTAATTTAATTGCATACCTTTGCTGTATGTATTACATAGCTACGTCACTGGATCCAAACTTCATATCTAAGACTTTTTTGACCAACTTTTATGTGCTGGCATTGTTTTTGTAGCCAAATGTTGTTCATGCTGGTGCACTCCTGTCTGTGGCTGGCTGTCTTTTACTTTAGTTTCTTTTGATTATTAAAGACAATTCAATGAGTATGGGAAAGGTGTCCTCTCTGCTTTCAGCCCATAGAGGAGAAGGTCTAATAGTTTTGACTAACTTGCTCATTATGCACCCTATGATCTTGTTTGAAGTTAGAAACTTGCACAGTTTTACAAAATCCTGCCTCTACTATTCTAAAACTAATGATATCACACATCTGTGAGACCAGATGAAGTAGACTGGGAGCTGGTGAAGACTAAAACGGAAGTCTCAACATTATCTACCTCATCTGGAATCCATTTTATTACCTACTCATTTTATCTGCTCTAAGGTTGGATGTCACAGAGAAAAGAAGTGGAGATGCTTTTCCAATCACACTAAATTATGTAACTCACATAACACATTAATGTCTAATTCAATGGCTGGAACTGCCTCTCTTTGGTGAAGTATCTGATGTCAGATGGTAGTGATGATGATGATGATGCTGTAAGAATCAGTTGTGAAAAGCTTGTCCCAAACAGATGCAACTTAAATGCATATCTCCTCAAAATGTGAATGTCCTCATGATGTCCATAATAATGAATAGAACTCGAGCTGAGTCACAGTGTCCACGTCAGGTTTACCTTAATCTCTATGAATTTATTGCAGACAAACTTTAGAACGATTCTGCTCTGTCTGGTTCTGGCAGCTTCACAGCAGCAACTGAATGAGGTTTCAGCTTCTTAGCTATTAGCTTGCTCACCGCAAGACCTGCCTATATAACACTGTCTCTCACTCGCTCTTGCGTAGATAATGAAAGGTGGAGAAGTCATTGGGGTGACATTCAGCCATGAGCATATCATTCTGCTTGGTGTTGCCATTCTTTCTAGTATGATGATATGAGTCACTGGATGTTATCATTTTTGAGTCTGTTGGGGACTTAAATGGTTATGATAGCATCCCAGAACAAAAAATTTAATCAACAATATCACCAACTGACTTGTTAAAGAGATGCTTCTCCACAGGAAATCTTATTTTGAAAGGAGGCTTTAATATGTGTTTTGATGAATGATGGACTCTCATTGCCACTCAAAAATCACCTCTCACATTACAATACTCATGATTTAAAAACCAATCTGCCTTGTAAGTCGAGGATGTACTGGTTAATATGCACACATCAGCTATTTTGTTCATACCTCATTTATTTCAGTAGCCTCTCTGACAGAGGATTGCTTTGTCAGCTCTCAGCTGGAATCACATCGCAGTAGAGCTTCCTGGAAGGTTAACTCCAGCCTCCAAAGCAATGAACTTTATTGAAAGGGAATTCAAAGTATTATTAAAGAGGCAAAGAAAACAGGAGCAGTAGCTCTTCTAATCCAAAAGATAAACTGTTCTTATGAGAAAAAATATGTCAAACAAATAGTCAAACAATATGTCAAACAAATAGCCTTAAGTCTGCAAATCAGAAGAAATTTACCTAAAGAAGTTTTGGCTCTGGTGAAAGTTTTAGAAAAAAGACTTCTGCCAAGACACTAATAACGCACTGACATTAAAGGGGCATTAGACACACTTGCCCCATCTCCCCTCTGCTTTATAATAACTGCTAAGTTATTGTCAATTTATATTTCAAAATTTGAAATTTGCCAATGTCTGATACATTGACAAATTAAAGATTGTTATTACGATTGTTATTACTCAGCTGGCAGATAATACAGTCATCTTTGTTAAAAAAAATCTATGGTGTGAAACCATTAGACTTTTTCCAATGCCTCCAGCCTGATGTGAATTTATCTCAATGTGAATTAATGTCAATCCATGAGTGTCCCCTACCGAGGTACCAAGGAATCCCGATTAAATCTTCAGTGAAGTATCTGGTGAGACAGCTGTCAACTGAAAAGAGAAAGAAAGTGAAAGACTAAATGAGCCAAACAAACCTGAAGACTGTTAGTCCAAACTTAGTTCATGGTTGCATCAGTGTTGGGCTAGCACACTATCAAATGAACACACTGCAGTTGCAGCAAGAAAACTAACCAGCACTAAACGACAGTTACTGACATAAACCACCACGTTCTGAACACATGCACACAAACACTGATGTTACAAAGGAACATCTGCATTTTGGATATATATAAATATAAAACAGCAAACTTAAACATGACTGGAAAGAAGGGCCATTGCTAGGTCCAGCTTTCAGCAAAGCATGTGTGTGTGTGTGTGTGTGTGTGTGTGTGTGTGTGTGTGTGTGTGTGTGTGTGTGTGTGTGTGCATGCGCGCTCCAGGTGGTGGTGACACCTGTGGGACACAGCTGACACAGGAGCTGCTCAGACCCCTGCAGACAGAGCTGTGTCATCTCATGAAGCCTGTCCTGACCCATCATAAGGTCAGAGAACACTGCCACGGACACCAGCTGAACGGCGACTGGATGTTCTGGCATTGAAAATGAAAGTTGGTGTTATGTGCTCAGTATGTCCAGTGTCTATGTTTATACATAATGCAAACTTGTTAATAATTTGTTCCTCCCCAGTGACAGAAAAAGAGTGAACAGACAGCAGTGACTCTGTCTGCAGGACTTTCAGCATTAACACTTGATGTTTGTGGCTGGCTGCACTTTTATTCCACACAGCAGTGTTTTGTGGGGAGCAGCAGAGAGACAGCAGGAATCACTTTTTCTCTTTCATTCCAGAGGGAAGGCTCCTGCTCCCATAATGTACAATACATTAACTGACAGCAATGCAGGTGGACGCCCCCCTGGTGTCCTGGATTGTGGACTACCTGACTGGCAGACCACAGTATGTGTGCCTGCAACACTGTGTGTCAGACAGAGTGGTCAGCATCACTGGGCCCCCGCAGGGGACTGTCCTCTCTCCCTTCCTCTTCACCCTCTACACCACGGACTTCAACTACTGCACAGAGACCTGCCACCTTCAGAAGTTTTCTGATGACTCTGCGATAGTTGGATGTATCAGCAAGGGCGATGAGGATGAGTACAGGGCTGCTGTGGACAACTTTGTTACATGGTTTGAACAGGACCATCTGCAACTAAACGTGGTAAAGACCAAGGAACTGGTAGTGGACCTGAGGAGAACCAAGACACCAGTGACTCCTGTTTCCATCCAGGGGTCAGTGTGGATATTGTGGAGTATTACAAGTACCTGGGGTACATATTGACAATAAACTGGACTGAGCAAAGAACACTGACGCTCTCTACAGGAAGAGTCGTCTCTATTTCCTGAGGCCACTGAGGTCCTTCAACATCTGCCGGACTATGCTCAGGATTTTCTATGAGTCTGTGGTGGCAAGTGCTATTCTCTATGCTGTTGCATGCTGGGGCAGCAGGCTGAGGATGGCAGACGCCAACAGACTCAACAAACTGATCTGCAAGGCCAGTGACGTTGTGGGGATGGAGTGTGACTCTCTGACGGTGGTGTCAGAGAGGAGGATGCTGAAGAAGCTACGGACTATCTTGGACAATGTCTCACACCCACTTCATGATGTGCTGGCCAGGCACAGGAGTACGTTCAGTGAGAGACTCATCCCACCAAAACTCAGGACTGAACGCTACAGGAAATCATTCCTGCCTGTGGCCATCAACCTACACAACTCCTCCCTCTGAATGGCCCTTTCACTGCCTGTTCTCATATATATTTTCCAATTTCAATTTTGCACATCCAATGTTATATCATTATATCCAATGTTTTATTGTGTATATTTTGTTATATATGTATATATTCTCAGTATAAATATTTTGTTCTTTTTATATTTTATATTTTTATCAATAAAGGAATCCTGAATCCTGAACATTTACAACAGTGGCGTAAAGTTACTCATCAAGTACTGTACTTTACTACAATTTCAAGGTCCTCTGCTACTTTCTTCTTCTATGTTTCAGAGGCGAATTTTATTCTTTCTACTCCACTACATTTAAAACAAGCTACTTTGCAGACTCAGATATTAATAACGCAAAACACAATGAACCAATAAATTATGTTGACAAGATGATCCCCAGGGTGAAATTCACAATCAAAAATTTAAATTCAATAATATAATAGACATTATTCTGAAATATTCTGCATAATGAATACTTTACTTTATGTACTGCAAGGATATATTCATGCTAATGCTTTTGTGCTTGTATTTCGGTCAAACTTTGGTTGAACTTTGGAGTATTTCTACACTGTGGTATTGTTGCTTTGACTTCAGTAAAAGATCTGAGTACTGAGTACACCACTCATTTACACTATGTGTGCAGTAATATTTTTCTCATGCTTCTATAAATAAAATAAGGCTTTATTGATCCAACACTGGGGAAATTAAGTTATTACAGCCAGCAAGTATTACAAAAAGCTAAATCAGTGGCATAGAAGGGTCACGATAAAAAAGTATACAGGATACAGAATAGAAAAGCAACTATGAACATGTACATTATGTATGTATTCCACTGCAGAAGCAGACCACGTCAGAGACCCAGAGGAGACCGGGTCCTGACTCCAGTCCAGCCTGTTGCTGCTGGAGAGAACTGAGAGAGGTAAAGAAAGACGACACAGTGTTCACTGAAGGACATAAATACACACTGAAGCCAGTGTTTCCCAAACATTTTCATGAGGTTGGATTTACAGATGTGAGAGTGCACACCTACAGTCAGTGTTTAGACATTAGCTGATCTGTTATTTAGTCTCTGTAGTCCAGTACAGAACCTGGAATGAAATACTGACTGTGGACTTCAAGTGTAAACTCCCCTCTTAAATTTGTGGGTATTTTTTACATCTCAGGAAACTTCAAAAAACTGTTGTCAGTGAACACAATCTGTTTGCAAAGGACTGAATTCTGTTCTTATTAATGTTTTACACAGAGCCCAAACTTTTTCGGAATCAGTGTTGTCGTTTAAAGACCAAGTATATTGTATTCTCCACCTCCACCTGACACTTTGAGACTTGAAAGCTTTATTGTCTTATAGGAGGTTTTCCTCACCACTGTCTCTGTCTCAGCTCTATATGGAAACTGTCCTGCGACAACTTCTGCTGTGATTTGGTGCTACAGTATATGAATAAAACTGAACTGAACTGAATTATATTTTGTATGATAATTGTTGTTTGTTGTTGTTGTTGTTGTTTGTTTGTTTTATTAATGTCTTGTTTATTGAATGATGTAGCTTAAATACATTTAGCTCAACCTTTAGCTCAACATGTACAGCAGTAAAATGCAGCATTAATATGAATCCAGAAACATCAGAAATAATAATAAAACACTGACAGGGACAGTTTTATTGCACAATGAGTACTTTTTTTTTAAGACTTTTCAATCATACAGCAGATCATTTTTGCTTTATTTAGACAGTGACAGCTGGAGAGAGACAGGACAGGCAGGCAGGGGACGACATGCAGCACAGGACACAGGATGGGACTGAACCCAGGTTGCTGGGTGAGGACTCACTGTGATACATGTTACATGCTCCACCAGATGAGCTGCCAGGGTGCCCCACTTTAAGTACAGTTTGCTGATAATACCTACCTACTTTTAAGCAGGTCGTTTACTTGCAATGGAGTATTTTCACAGTGTGGTATTAGAACTTTTACTTGAGTAAAGGATCTGAATACTTCACTTGGCACTAATGCTTAAATGATCAAATTATTTCATTTGCAACTGGATCTTCTTTTGTATATCTTTTATTAACAGCAGTCAATAATACAGCTCAATCTTCAAATAAAAAGCAAGTAATTCCCACCAAAATGTAATTTTATGTGACAACCCCCCACCCCCCATACCCCATCATGATCATATACATTCAGCAGAGAATCAAACTGCACAACAACCAACCATGAATGGTACTCATGTTGAATAAAGGAATGGTGTACATACAGTACTCAAAGGCAGGTCCAGCAGCAGCAGAAATGGTAGAATGGCCAAACAGTGAAGCATGACATCACATTCAGCTGAACTCAGGAGGGAGTGAGTCTCATGGTCTGATGAGGACCTGCTTTTTGGGCACAATCCTCCCATTCAGTGTTGGATACATGACCAATACATGCTGCACATATTCAAATTCCTCCTGTTGTTGTGATCACAGCCATCATTTATCTAATGAAGTATTTACTGGTGCAGGGTGCTTCTGCATTGTCTTGTGCAAAGATCACTTTGCAACTCATCACAGACATTCTTCAGATACAAAATTTCAAAGGGGAGAAATCTAAAGCTTTACGTGATAAAAACTAATACAACCCTGATTCCAAAAAAGTTCAGGCTTAAATAAGAACAGAATGCAATCACTCACAAATGAGCTCATGTACAAATCTCCTTTATCCAATCATGTGTTCACAAAGTGGTGAACCTCTCTCCATCCTTGCTTGTGAATGACTTTTCCAGACTTTGAGTCTTTCCAGGATGCTCCTTTCATACCCAATCATGGTACCATCACCTGTTACAATCAACCTGTTTACCTGTGGAATGTTCCAAACAGGTGTTTTTGGAGCATTCCACATCTTTCCTAGTCTTTAGTTCCTCCTGTCCCAACCTATTTGTTTCAAATTCAGAATAAGAATATATTTACAAAAATCAATGAAGCTGATGAGATCAAACATTAAACGTCTGTACTGTTTTTAATTGAGTATATGTCAGAACAGATTAGCAAGTTATCACGTTCTCATTTCAGTTATGTGACCCAACTTTTTTTGGAATTGGATTTCGAAATAAACAACCACAAGTGTCGATGTTTGTGAAGATTCTCAGTCATACAGGTCATGGTTACCCATGGAGGGTTGAATCCAGGCTAACTGGGCTTGGTTGTAGAAACCTGAAAACATTTCGCCTCATCGAGGCAGATGGCCGCCCACCCAGAGCCTGGTTCTACCTGAGGTTTCTGTTTGTTAAAAGGAAGTTTTTCCTCGCCGTGCTTGCTCATGGGGGAATTGTTGGGTCTCTGTAGATAAAAGAGCTCGGCTCTATATGGAAAGTGTCCTGAGACAACTTCTGTTGTGATTTGGTGCTATACAAATAAAAATTTATTTGAATTGAATTATCTAAGCAGCTTCCCAACAGTCAGTCAGAACTGATGGATGAGAGGCGACACATCTCAAGTTTCAATAACCAAGTCCAGTTGGCCTGGATTCAACGCTCCTCGGATAACCCCGAGCGTCATTTCAGTGGCAAGGGAGCAGCTGTTGAGAAAGAAAAAAAAAAAAATCAATAAATTGTCAGCTTTTTTTCGTCAGATGAGCGACTTGCTGTTGATCCGCTGTTTCCTCTCAACAATTTAGTCCATGCAACTTAAGTTTGGCACAGAAGGGAGCAGAAAGTTTGGTACAAAAGCAAATTATTCAAAGGAATAATGCCCCATCTAACTAGAAACTACAACAGAAAAATGCAATAAAAGATACTTGTTCTACTTATCAAAGTATGTACATGTTTTTTTATGATTCACAAAACATACAACAATTTTATATGTACACACCACTTCAAGTGTCATCAAATTCAAAAATCAAAACATTACAAGAACAAACAACAAAAGAAAAACAAATGAGTACATGGTGAGAGAAAGTCTGCACACTGTTAATCATCAAAAACATCAATTATGTCTTTTATCATGCTGGTTTATTTCTGTAAATTGGAATATTAGTAAGTATGTGATCGTTTATGGTCACTCTCTTTTAGTTAAGAGAATATAATGGGATGTAGAGAAAAACAGTGAGACTGCCCTTTGGATACACATGTGAGGATTCAGATCCATTTCATCTCCAAATGACAAAGTCTGGAGACAAAGATAGACGTGATGAAACAATGAAACATATGCATAGAAAAAGGGAAAAATCAGCCTTGTGTTGTTTCAGTCTCCTAAAATGCTTGAAGGGATGATCAAGCCTTGGCCTTGGAAAAGCAGATCATTTAAGCTGATGAACTAATGGACTGAGGGCTTCAGACAAAGCTCCTTTCATTTGGAATGGGTGGATATAATCATAACCACCTTGGTCACAGGATGTACCTTTAACATGGTTAAATGTGATATGGAAAGAGAAAACCTAACCCTCAAATCACTGAATCTTTGAATGCACATTTTTTTCACTCACAAAGTTGCGCTTTGGGCCATCTATAGGTCTTCTTTTGTAAAATTACACCATCCCCATTAGATGATAACAGACACCACCATCTGTGGACGAACCAGCTTTCACACGACTTATACAATCAATGTGGAATCCCCAACTTTGGGCGCAACTCTAATTAACGTATAGAAGAGAGCTCTACGCCTTGTGGTTTCTGGGTAAGCCGCTCTCTCTGCTTGTTGCTACAGTGTCTGAAGGCTGTTGCCATGCTTCATCACTGTAGACTAAACAATGATGGTCTTCTTTCTCAGCACCGCTGAGTTGCCTTTCACAAGCTGTGGATGCTCAGGCAACTGACAAGATGCTGTCAGGCAATGCTCGTATGCATATGTGTGAGGTGCCAATATCTATTTCTTTGCACCTCAAAGGAAACACAACGTTTATATCAGTGGCTGTTTGGTTGTCTGAAACATTGGCATGAATTGTTTGTTTTCCCAGAGTAGCTTAACACCACCAGTCCCCCCCCCCCCCCACTGGACAAATTAAAGTGACTACTGATCAAAACAGTGGGAGGCAGGGCAAAAAGAGGGAGCGGCAAAGAGAATGGATGAAGGAGAGGATGAGGACAGGTGAGAGAGAAAGAGAGCCACGGTGGAGCTGGTGGCATGTTGTCCTGCCTTGCACAGGTGGTGGTGGTGGGGTTGGGTTGTTGCTGTCAGCTCTGGGCTCTGACTCAGGACCTGGCTGTGGCTTCAGCTGGCTCATTTCTCTCGGTAGTACAGCAGGTACATCTTCAGAGGCTCAGGCAGCGGCAGGCCCAGTATCCTCTCTCTGAGGACGTTCACAGCTGGCTGGGGTCGGAGCAGCTCCCCGGTCTCCTTCTCCTCCTCCTCCTCTTGCTCCTCCTCTTCGTCCTCTTCCTCCACTGTCTCCTCCTCTTCCACCACCCCTCCTGCTCCCCTCCCTGCCCTCCTGCTCCCTCTCATCTGCCGTCTCACCTCCCTCTCTCCTGCCTCCTCCTCATCCTCTGCTCTTCCTCCCTGGTTGTTGTTGCTGTCCAGAGCAGCGGGGCCGATACCGCTGCTGGCCACCACCTGACGAGTGGCCAGGACGAGGGCGTTGCAGGGGCGCCGGTGGACGCGTCGGCGTTTGAAGCGAGGGCCATACTTATGGAGCCCGGCCACTGCTAGACCCCTGCCCACGCTGAATGAGGAGCCTCGGCCACGCGATTGGCTGTCTCCTCCATCCGTGGTCACTCTGAGGGTGTGGCGGATGCAGATACGAGCCAACTCCTGTAACGTCCGTACCTCATACTTGGCTGCAAAATTGAGAACCGTGAGAAAATAGGATGATAAAGAAAACAGTGAGATGAACAAGGGGAGAAAGACAACAAAAGCAAAGAGTTAGACACATTCTCTATGGATACAAATTCAAAATAAGTTAATTTTGGACTTCAGACAAAGGTCTAAATCAGACTCACGTAGTGGGACAATCTTGGGTTTGCCATTCGTGCTGTGTTTAGGCAGCACCAGAGGAGCGAAGGACACAGAGATGATCTTTTTGGTCTCCCAGCTGTTCGGCCCTGTGCGGGTGATCTTTGTCAGCTGCAGAAAATACAGAAGGATGTAATCACAGGTTGTTTATCCTTGTACATTTTTGTGTGTAGCATTACTTTCTCTGCTGATTTAACTCAGGAACTTCAGCAAACTGCTTTCTAAATTGTTTCAAAAGCAGACATCCAACGTTGGAAAACCACTTTTTTTTTAAGGTCATCACCAAGAAAACTACATTTTTTGATGGTGCAAATCAGTCACGTTCCAGAAATATTGAAGATGTTGAGAATCATTTTACGAAGTGCTGAGCATGCAATATAACAAATATTAGTCAAAGCTAATATGATACTAACATTTCCAGACACTCAATCAAGAGGCAGACACGTTAATATGGACAAGATGATGACAGTAAGATAAAAGACTGTGCAGTAACACTTAACATTTCATTTTACACTTAGTAAACATTTAATAAATGTAACAGACGAGTTGTAAGCAGATATAAGGACAACATGTGTTCATTTATGCACAGTGTTTGTTAACAATCTAAATTTATATTATTATTACACCTACTCATCACACATTTATACATCAGCCTCCACTCATTGGTGCCCACAGGAGGAGTTAGAGTTGTTGACAAATACAAACACTTACATGTGCTAATAACTATATCATACTGTGTTAAAACTGTTAAAAAAAAACATTTATTCAATGTTTTGATCCAGCCTATGAAGGCCAAATGAGGGACCTCTAGTAAAGTGTTGCAGAATATGCAGATTTTAACCATCCTGACTGTCTCAAGGAAAACACCAACCTTTTCCTCCAGAGGCATCACGAGGATGCCTCCCACCTTGAGCAGGTTCTTCATGTAGTCCTCGTGCTCCTTCTGCACCCCGGCGCCGCAGTACACCCTGTCATACTGACGGCTCTCTGGAGGAATCTCCAGGCAGTTACCCACAACGAAGGACGGCTCACAGAACTCAAACCTGGAGCGCAGCACAGGGATAAAGGGTGAGAAATGCACACAAGAAGAAAACAAGAAAATGTCCCTGACACACTTGAACGCCTACTTGTCAAAGCTGTCGCTGGTTTTGATGAAGGAGTCGAGCTTCTGGTAGGCATACTCAATCACATCGGCATGTAACTCGATTCCATGATTCACTCCAAGCGGCCCTGGAACAGTTAACACACCACAGTTCACACTTTTAAACGAAGCAGATTTACATGGACGCAAAGATGTGCCATGAGGCTGTTAATCTCCACATCAACCTCAGACTGCAGTGTGTGACTGTGCTCTTAGTCTGTGCTGTGACTTCAGCTGCAGTAATACAGGCCAGTCAGAACATCAATACACCTGAATCACAGTTCTTTGAATGTGAGCTGCATAGTTATTCAACGTCTGGATTTTTCCATTTCTATTAGGAAACATGTGCAGCCATGTTTGCCCAGGTAAAAGATATTTCTATATTTCAGACATATTTTATCTTTTGAGACATTCTGAAGCTTTTGTGCTTTGCCTCATACTTACACACTGCTGCACTTCTTTTATAATGTTGTATTTTACTTGACTGTATGCATTCGATGGAATCTATTTTAAGAAATTATTCTATGCTGTGATTTGACGCTTTATCTTTTTTTCATCCTCATTCTACTCTATTTTCACTTATTTTTCATTATTTCATTCTGTGGTTTTATGCATCGTCTTTATCTTATTTTCCTTTTTAATGATTATCAGGTGGGTTTTATTCTCCATCTTATTTTACATGCATCTGCTTTTATTCTATTCTGTCTTTTTAAGACAGTGCTTTGTAAAGCACTCACTTGGTGCATGTGATTTCTTTCTTGGAAAACACTTTGAGCTGTAATTCCTGTATGAAAGGTGCTATACAAATACAGTTTATTGTTATTATTATTATTATTATTATTATTATTATTATTATTATTAACCCATGCTTTTCTGTCTTCACAACAACAATATTGGAATCCATACTACACTTCCTATGCAGCTCAGCCAAACAGCTGCAGCGTGTTTTCAAAAAAGACAAAGCACAGGGAGCACACCTCTTCAGTGTTAGCACTCCAATGGACTTTACAATGCAATATCAAATTTTAGTCATTAGCTTTCAGGCACCTGAGTGCATTTGTAAGCTGTTGTGTCCATGCAGAAACATAAAGGTCTGTGGGGCAACTGAGTGTTGAGTGGATGTTCCCAGATCTCCACTGAAAATGGAGAAATGGAGAGTGAGCTTGGAATAGTTAGCCTCTCACTATTGGATCATCCAATTTACTACAATTTTTTAAATGTCTGGGGGCTCCTCACTTTGCTTATTTGAAGTTCTGCTTTTTTAAATGTTCCTTCCATTGTTGTAAATGCTGTTTTATTGCTTCTTGCTATCCTGCCTGTTTAATATGTCACGATGAATGCTTTACAATGAGAAGCACTTGAGAACCCTTGCGTTGAAAAGTGCAGCATGAAAAAAATCTTTACTCACTTCCTACAGCTATGACAAACTGTGGAACACTACAAGCTCTCTGCAACGGTATCTTGGCTAAATGACTAAAATAAAAAATATGAAGCATCTAATGAAAACAATCAGACGAAGGTGTGATGTGTATCCAGGCAGGAGGACAAAGCACAGGATGCCTCACAGTAATAGGCCAGCAGAGCAGTTGTGTCACTGACCATCAGAGCCACAGAAGTGCTTCACTGGGTTTATTGCTGATGGCTTTCATGTTTACTCTGAGATACCAGAACAATAATAAAGGCACTACATGCTGAACTGCGCCAGTAAACCACATACCCAATATGAGGCCAACCATGGTGCTGAGGTAGCCAGTCCCACTGCCAAGGTTGAGGAAGGAGAGGCCAGGGTGGAGATCCAAAGCCTCCATCACCTCAGAATAGATACATGGAGCAGACAGATGGATATTTCCATGCCGCCATGCTAAGTCCTAACAACAACAACAACAATAGTATACATTAACCAGCTTTCTTTATACCCACAAGTCCTTCAGAATATCAATCTCCTGAAACCTAAAAACATGATAAATATTGAGTTAACAAAGAAAAAACAACTTTTCATCCACCAGCATTTTACTTCAAACACTGTTATCATGTATGTTGTAAATTTTTTTGGACCCTTTCACTTTGCTCACCTTGTAAGCGTTATCCCGGTATTCATCCAGGTAATAGTCAGCCCGGTCGATCGCTCGAAAGGCCCGCTCCACCAGATCCGAGCGGATGTAGTAAGCCTCTTTCAGGTTGTCGATCAAGTCATCATTGTCCTCACCGGCACTCACAGCTCCACCCATCTTGACTGGAGGCAAAGAGAAACAGGTGGTCTACTATCCCACATGATAATCTGACAACTGTTCCGTGATCTACAGAAGAACTTTCCTGTCTTTAGTAAAGTCTTTACTGTAGACTAGACTTGTACTGCTCTGCACTACACTTGAATTATCACCCACTGTTATCACCATGAGTGAGGGGAAATCTACAGAGCTCATGTCCTCCTGTTGAAAAGACAAAAGACAAACTAAACGTTTTTTAAGTCTGTCCTTTTGTCATAACGTGGATAAACTCCTGGACAATAACACATGTGTCTGATTTGACAGCACAAGTTGGTGTTTATTTACTCCAAGTGCATCAACCACTAGTCTCTGAGACTGTGTTCACAAATAAAGCTGACCCAACCAAATTTAGAGGCCTAATTGGAGCCTGTGGCGGCAGAACAGAGCTGAAGGTGTGAATGCTGCAGCAGCAGTGGTTCAGAGTGGTGTTAAAAACAACACCAGAGGGCAATGCCAAAGGACAAGAGATCACAGGGTGCACCGGCTGCCAAATGCTGGCCACAGTCATGAGGCTATAAAAGAACAAAGGACCATGTGCATTTAAATATCACTGCTTTTGATGCCCCTTGATCTGATCTGCACAGTCCTGTGCTGAAAGGGAACAAACAGCCGTTGTTGCATCAAAACGTATGAAGCAGCCATTCTCAGGGCAGATAATCCGGAAGGAGACGTTTCGCTTTGAATATGATCGGGAACGGCTTCTTTAGGACGTTAGCGCACATGGCCGCTAGAGGGAAACCTATTCTCTAACACACGAAGTGGTTTAGTAGGCTAGTAGGGTACACACTTCCTGCAGAACACTGTCATTTGATCTCCACAATTCATGCGCCGATTCACTGAATTAGCTAAAACGTCCATTAATTCCTTTCCATGTTTTTAAGAAGAGGCAGGATTAACGCCATGACCTGGAAGTCCAGCAGGTTTCATCTCATCGCATATGTTACATCCACCGCCTGCACTCTGGAGCCGCTGCTGTTTGCGCCACTCAGCTGATCCAGTTTCTGCTAAACACCACAGCTCGAGCTGTTATCACCGAGCGTAAACAACACGAGCTAACTGACGTCTACAGCAGACTGTCATACGGTACCAAGGTGAACACACACAAACAAGCGCATTCTCGCCTTCACTGGAATAGTCGAAAGATGGAGCGAAGGAAGCCCGGCTGAGTGCTGCTGGTTCCGGACAAACCGCGGGCTCTCACTGCGCTCCACCCGCAGCCCTAACCAACCTAATGCTGTACCTTCTCCAAAACGCCGACTGCTATTCTCTGGCTTTGCGTTTTCCTTGTGCTCAGCCTTCTGTTGTAGGGGGACCCCGTAAGAAACACACTGCTGGATGTAAACATTCGGCCAGCTGACGCGCTGACGTCAGACGTAATGTACGCAAAAGAACGGCCGGAGGAGGATGGCCTACATTTTCCTCACGGGACAGGGGGGCTGGATCAGAGGACATGAGGTGGAAAGCAACAGAGAGTGCAACGACTGAAGTCTATCAACGACTGAAGAACGGTGCTAATAATAATAATAATAATAATAATAATAATAATAATAATAATAATAATAATAATAATAATAATAATAAAACATTTACTGTGCGTCTTTATCGCGGTTATTTTGATCACGTGACTCAGCCAATTAGCCCTGAGCCGTTTATCTGTCTTAGCTTTAATTGAATGAGCCCTTGTGTTTATTTCTGATGGGTCTTCACAGGGCCAATGACCTACACTAAGTAATGGTACACTACAGGCCTTCTTCAATGAGCATGCTTTGACGTGTCACTGTAGGAAAAGCTCACTCAGTTTCAGGTCCTGGTACTGTGCGTGCTGGCTCACTGCCACACTGTCCTGACCTCCGGAGACACTTGAATATAAGTGTAAGCAGAGGTCAGCCATGTGATTAGTAGCACATGTGATGTTTCTACTTTGACCAGTCAAAATGTCTTGTGTGGAAAGGGTACACTGTCCAGATCACAAGAAAAACAACAACACATGAAATAAATTAGGTGTTGATTAAGCTGCATGGCCTTTTCGAGGCTGTTTGTGATGCTGAATTGGATTACATATCGTAATGTTTGCCCCTCCACATGCTATGCAAATGAAGTGCATATTACCTGCTGTATGGCTATTATAATGTAGACTACATGGTTTTCTGGTCCCTTTAAATGTAGCACAAGCATTCCTGTCCTCGAGTTAGTGTAGATAATGGTATATCTCTATAAAACATTGTGAGCTCCCGAACCAAGGCCAGGGGCAGATTAACCTGAGGACCTGGGCCCATGCTGACCCCCCGTCTCGAAAATTTGTACTGTTTTTTTCACTTCACAACAATGAAATTGTAATAATGAAGGTCTTCAAACAGCATTTTGACACAAGGCCCTTTTCAAAGCAGGCCCTCAAGATGCAGTAGTAAGGCAGGCCCACCTGAAGGCTGCCCTCTCATGTGTTTTTCATGTGGGTCAGTTGCTTGGCCAATCTGTCACTTTGGTCCAGACTGAAATATCTGAATAATTATTGAATGGATTGATTCAGGGACCTTCAAGGTTCCCAGAGGATGTACCCAAATAACTTTGGTCATCGTCTCATGTTTCATCTAGTGTCCTCATTAGGTCAAAATTTCAGGCTGTTCAGTTCTTTGGTTTATGACTAAATATCCTGTGTCCTGTTAACAGTTAACCGTGAACACATCAGAAAACATTATACCTGCCTTACATCCTGTTAGCATGCTGATGTTAGCATCTAGCTCCACTGTGCATGAGCACAGCCTCATGGAGGTGCTAGCATGGCAGTATGGCATGCATTTCTTGTTTGTTTGTTTTGCCTTTTCTGATGGTGTCAACAAAGTTAGCAATTCATAGACATGGATTTTGTTCATTTTTAGTTAGTAACTGCATTTCTAAAACTAAAGATTCTTCTTCTAAAAATGTGAATTTGTCATTATTAAAATAAAGGCGAAGTTGTGGGTATTATTAGGTTCACAGGAAAAAGGTTTGTGCCACCACTAGTTCAATTTAATTGGAAATGAATTACTTTACATTTACTTTCAAGAATATTCATGCCAAGCTGATACTTTATCAGCAGTCATTGTCGCCAGGGATTCATCACTATTTTTTTTTCAAAACCATATCAGGACATCCTCAGAAATGTGACATGGTTTAAGATTTTGCAAGTAAGGAGGCTATCATCTGTCATTTCAGTAATGTTTGCGATGGGAAAAACTTTTTCACAGATTAATGTTTTTGCTGTTTTTCTTTCTTGCTGATGAACCGCTGTGATATAAACTGTGATGTATACGTTGTGAACTGACACTGTATAGTCAGCTGTGTGTAAATGAAGTGTGGGTTTCTGGCTCTGTTCCAGTTTTTCTCAACATTTTCTGAAACGTGTTGTGTTCTTAGAGCAGCATTGAGGCTCTGTTCTCCCCCTGTCTCTGTAACCACCCAAACACATCACATGTAGTAAACTTTGACAGGTTGTGTATGTTCATGAGCTGTCGGCTGTCTCTAATCTCTGCCTGGTTCATATTCAGGACCTGTGAAATGTTGACACACCTAAACAACATGAAATCAGCTGCACTAAAATTTGCGAATGAAGACATTACAGATGAAATAACCATGTTATGACATCTGAATGTTTTGCAGATTTGTAAATGACAAATGAAAATCAGTGGAATTCATTTTGACTGAATGAGACTGTGAACGCATCAGTGGCCCAGTGGCAGATATCTGAACATAACCATTTGGATTGTCTTTCAAAGACATGCACCCACTGATTCACACGCTGATCTGAGAGAAACTGTAAGGCAAAATTTCTGTTATAAATGCTCATTATTAGTGGGTTACACAATATGTTGGTTCACTATATGATCCAGCAGATGTCAGTACTGTTCAACATAAAACTACATGTAATGTTAACGGCACACTAAAGTCCCCCATTTTGTTCACCTAGGAGGAAGGCAGAGTGTTTAGATGAGCACCTGGCCATGTGTACTGTGTGTCAGTGCATATGATGCATACATCTCATAAACACACACGCACACACACACTTGTCTTTCTTTACTTGTGAAGGCTCAAGTAAACCTTAACCATCACAACCAACCCTTAACCTAATCCTGACTTCAAATAGTCTAATCTCTTATTCTAACCTCAACCAAGTCTTAATGTTACAACCCTTTACCGAAGTGAGGACGAGCAAAATGTCCTCACTCCTGAGGTCTCAAACTCCAGTTGGTCCTCACAAAGAGACATACATGAGCACACAAACACACACACTGATTCGAGTCATACTTGTCTACTATGATTCTTTATTTGTGTTTTTCATAGAGAACATTTAAAATGGTTCATACCCTCACAATAACTGACATCACTTCTCTGGTTTATAACACTGACACAGGAACAGGGGAACATGTACACAAGTACACAAACACACAGTCACAAATTCGGCGCATCTACAGTGTTTTACTTCCCAAACAAACCAAAAAAAAAAACCGGAACAAAAACAAAACAAACAAACAAAAAAAACCATGAGACCCCGAGGACACACAGCCAAGGCCTGTCCCACTTTACAAAATGGTGCAGTAGCAAAGTAATGACCACATCTACAAAAGTAACAAAAATGACCATACAATCTATCGTTGTGGAAGTGCTTGTAATTTTGGAAGTTTTGTACTTTTTTAAAAGGATATCAATATCAATGCCTAGAAAATCACCAGTAAAAATAGCTCATCTCTGTAAAAATGTGCTAGCAGGACAACCCTTGGCTGTGGAGTTTTTTTTTTCTTTGTCACAAACAAACTTTTTTAATTTTTTTTTATTTACCATTTTCAACTTGTCTTCAATACAACAACAATAACACTGTTTCTTCTTAATACAAATATGTACAGAGACTTCCACGTGTTTCAAAATAATGCCCTGCACACTGACGCATTATCTAGGGATGATGATGATGTTGTTCTTCAGATTCCTTCATAGAAACTGTCCATGCAGTTCGGTACCTGAATCAACAGAATGAGATCACAGTTTCTTTAGCCGAAGAAAAGCTTGTTGTTTTGTATCTCTGTCACAAAATGACCTCTACCTGCATGTAAAAGACACATTTATTTAATTTCCCTATACATAGCAACCCTCCCCCCCAAGTACCCCAAAAGTATTGGTTAAGAGATCTAGATCCAGACCAAATGTTTTCAACAGTATTTGAACCAGGTTTGCCAAGTGTAAACATACAGTACCATATCTTGAAATGAGTGGAGTGAGAAAGGCACACATGATAAGACCACACAGCTTGAAACTACAGTCAGGGGTGGGGGTGGGGGTGGGGGGTGGTGGGCTTTTGGTTTTGCTCAGCTTGATGAAAAGTGCCACTCAACTCGACATTTCTTTCTTACAAGTCAGTTTCTACATGGTGTGTGTGCATCAAAGTGTGACCATTCTGCTCTTGACAAGCACATGTCTGTAGCTAACATGGAACCAGGATGCTCAGGTGTGCCTCCCCCCTCATAAACACACAGCTGGATTTTGGTCTGGGCTGGTTTCCCTGAAAGTTTTAGCATGATAAATTCATCTTCATTCCAGGTGCTTCAGGGAAACTGGGCCCTGACCAGTTTGCTTTTTAATTTCCTATGCTATTTAGAATAATAAAACTCCTCACTCCATCACTCAGTTCTTTTACTTAAATAAGAAAACATACAGTGCGTGGGCACAGAACCAACCGTAGGCTGCATTTGCTTTCTCAGCTGACATTTTTTGAAAATGCTATGCTTTCATGGCCTTAGTGTTATTCATTTACATACTTCAGTAGACAATTTCATCAAGCAGTTTAAAAGGGGTCATGCCATATCAAATAAGTTAGGAGAATATTCGCAGTCTTAACACTCTTGGGTAGTATTCTCGTGCATTTCAAGAGAGAAGGATATGCTACTTTGTTAACCAAATGCATCAAAACCATCTTTCCTGAGGAAAGGTTACACAAGACATGAAGACAGGGGGTGGGGTGGGGTGGGGTGGGGTGGGGGTTTAAAAGTCATAAAAAGCTTTGACATTCTTTTGAGTGATGGACACATATTTATGCAACAAACACCTCTTCCTAAAACAAGGGGGAGATTGTGTAGCCTGGCAAATCAATTTCCCACTCCCACACACTCATCTCATTTCACACGAGGCCTTGATCCAGCCGCTGCTATCGCCTCTAGCCTCAGCTGACTGGCTGACCTATGGCATTGCTCTGTTCTGCTTTAGCAGCTCTCCTTGGTCACCTGAGAACCAAACTCTGTTTCCTGTCAATCTCTTTTGGTTTTTGTTTGGAAAAGAAAGTACAGCTTCCTTTATTATACATTTTTGAGCTTTTGCAGCATGGGCTGAACCCCCTGAATCAAAGAGATGTCTTTATCGGACACCGTGATACAGGTTATTGTCAATGTCAACAGCAACAAACAGGTGACAATGGTTCGTACTGTAATGCGCCCTCAGTGGGGGTGAAAACTTGCTATTGCTCATGATCTATTGGGGTTCTTACAAGTTGAGACTCAATGCTGGCATTTTCAACGATTATTCAGAAAGTGCACAAAGGAGTTTCATTCTACATTGGCTAAAAGCACATTTACAACATGCCTTTGACATCAGAGTTACACAAGGGTATCATACTGTACACCACAGTAGCTGCAACAGATCACTCAGAGGCAGGTTACACTAAAGTCTCCTACTTGCTTGTTTCAACATTAAAGAGAATGGGCTCATAGTGAGCAGGCCTTACCAGTAACAATACAATAACTGCACAATGTTGCCAAACACTATGTGCAGAACACATTATTCAGAGGAATCATCATTTTTTTTACTATACATTAACTCACATGACACTTAGGAACAAAGAGCCAACCACCTAGTTTCAAATTGACAGTCATTTCTCAGGTTCAGTAGTACAACATACAGTAGTTTTTGACATTTCTGGATCAAGGACAGACAGATAAAGGAAAGGAAAAAAAGGAAACTGATGAAAACCCTTCCAAAATATTGTACTGTATTATCAATGCCTACTTTGCCTTCAGCTTGACTGAATGGTATGTTTAAAGCCACAGTTCAGCAGGTCTTAGTGATATTAAATAAGGTGTAACTGCCTCCAATTGATACCGCCTCTCACATCTCTTCTAGACAGCTAGTCATCCTTTGACAAGGTAATACAAGAGAAGAAGAAGAGCAAGTCAACAATTACACTGGAAAAATATATGTATGTTTATATTCATATATATAGCATCTTTAAAATCTATTTATACAGAATGTATATATAGTGTACTAATGGCCATCTTGGCAGAGAAATAAAGGCATCTGAAACAATCACCACTCTCTTGATGCCGTGGTCTTCCCAGGACCAGACATTGTTACATTGCAGAAATGCGAAGAATCAGGAAAGAAAGTGAGTTCTTTTTTTTTTTCTTTCATTTTTTTGGTGGCACTTTGTGCATCAAAAAATTAAAATCTAGAGTAAGGCTACAAGGGTGTGTATGTTTATCAGATAGAAATTTGTCAAATGAGGCCATTCTACAGAATCCTCAAGGTTTGGATATGTCACTGTGTGTGCGTGTGTGCGCAAGTGTGTGTGTGTTTTTAGACCCATTTATCCAGCCTAAGCCACAGCTGGAATCGAGCTCTATATATGTACCATTGTACTGATGAAAATAATAAAGAAGAAACAAAAATCAAAAGCATTATTTAAGCATCGATGGTACATTACAGAGGTTCTGGGTGAGCCAGTGCTGGCCGCTACAAAGCGCTTGGGAGAGGTAACTTTTTTTTTTAAATACTTTTCTTGGTTTTCTTTTACCTGACAAAAGCAAACACACAGAGACCAGATAACAACAGGACAGTGATTGCTTTTGTTGGGTTATTTTTTGTCTTTACAATCAGCTGCTGGTATGTCTAGGTTTAAGCCTAAGTAATCAAACAGTATTTGTGTTGATTTGTTTCTTTATTTAAATATTAGCAGGGGATCTTTAAGACTACTCAGACTCAACCGTCACATCACGCACATAAATAACAAAATAAATATACAGTCATATCAGTCAATTTCTTTCATATTAAATAAATAATAAATACATACTTTCTTTTTTTCTCAGCAGTGGGTTTCTGAATGAAGCAGTAACAGAGAGAACATAAACAAAACAGAGAAAAACAAGGACAACCCAAAAAATAACTTTTTTTTGTAAAATTATCAAAATTTTTTTGCCTGTTATAAAACATCTACACTTAAAAAGGTTTTTAAAAAGTACTCAAAACAAAATATGTCTTGCCAGCTATCTATATAGATTCTTAAAATATTGACGCAAGACATCGCTTTGACCATGATAATCAGTAAAGATGCATTTTGTGTGTTACAAAAGAAAGTTAATAAATAGATTGCTTCAAATAAATAAACCTCAATAACATAAATGGCAATAAGTTACAATTTAAGAGTTCACAAGTTTAAATAATTCATATATAACAATAATTATTGTACCACAAAACTATTCATGGAAATGAAGTGCAATTCCTATGTTGATAAATACTATTGATATGACTAACTGAATTTCAAATGTGTGCACACTATTACTATTATCATTTCAGTTTTAAAAAAGGAAAAAGAATTTATCTGCTGCTTTTTAAATCATGATATCAGCTGTCCCTTGAAAAATAAACAACACCTGCACTGTTCCTGGATCTGCTTCATGACCTTGCTTGAAGACCCCCCCCACCCCCCACCCCCCCACACCCCGACGGCTAAACTGAGTCAACAATGCACTGTTGACAGCTTTGCTGCAGTAATACCACAAAGCAAACACAAATTCAGTTCAGTGCATGCTTCATATTGCCGGTGTGTGCGTGGTCAGGAATCCGGGAGCTTCTGGAGCCGGTGAACGCACATGCTGGCCACAGTGTATGCTACCAGACAGCACTGACAGTCTTCATCTTTAATCTTCATTGCCGCGCTTATGTAAGCTCTCCCATGTTCACGTTCGTCCACATTTCAGTTGATGTGAAGTGCGAAAAACTGATCAACCGAGCAACAGCCAAACCCTCTCCAAAAACAATTAAGGACACAAAAGAGACAACAGGTAAACATACAGCATATCAACCCCCCAGATACAGTTTCCAGTGACATTATTCTTCTTTTCCATCCATTCTGGCTGAATGATCCGTTCCTCCTCCTAATCCCAGCAGCAGCATGGTGTGGATTTTGGTCCGCGTCACTTTTCTTCTAACAGAGTGCTCCCTGGGTTTTTTTAAGTTGCCGTTTATTTAAATAACCTGAATTCCCTTTTTGTTTTTGAATCATATTTCAATATATTGTAGAGTATTTCAACATGTCTCCTTCATCTCCCCATCCCTCCATCTCCACCTCCGTCACGCTCCTGCGCTTCAGGACAGTTTGGGTTGTGTGTGTGTGCATGTATGTGTGTGTGCGTGCGTGCGTGCGTGCGTGTGTGTGATGAGCCTCAGACTTTGATGCCCTTCACAGCTTTGTTGATGCTCTCCAGCAGAGCTTTGTTCTCAGGGCTCTGGAAGCAGTCCTTGTTGGTATACATGTCGGTCAGGGTGCTTACGTAGCTGTCGAAGTTCTGCTCGGTGATTGGCTCCTGCTGTGGTACAAACAACAACCAATCTCAACTGAGAAGAGCAGGGAAACAGCTATGCGCTGGTCAACACACGAGATTCACCTCAAAACAAATTCATTAAATCAATAAAAAAGGTGTGTAAGCGGGTTCAGCCCTTTGTGTGTGTGTGTGTGTGTGTGTGTGTGTGTGTGTGTGTGTGTGTGTGTGTGTGTGTGTGTGTGTGTGTAAGTGGCCAGTAACTCACCATGTGTGGCAGGCGTATGTTAGCCAGGCTGCGGATCAGAGCGCGACTGAGCCCAGACAGCTCCATGAACAGAGCCTCATTCTGCTCCTCAATCATCTTGTTCTCATGCTCAATGCTCTTCAGGTTCTTTTCCATGGAGGAGATCTGCAGTAAAGAGCAACAGGATGTCTGTCATGGTACCACTTTAAGCTTAACAATCTAACTTGTCCGTTCTCTGCAACTACAAATGAATATTTGAAATCATTTAAAGGCCAAGTCTGGTCATATTCCATATTCCTATTGTCAACAACATGCAGGAAAACACTCAAACCAACAGGGAGTTGATCATTCTGAGTAAGGTTTGAAGTACTGTGTATCAAAGTCTGATAGATCATCCTCTGTGCCATTCAGCTTCACTGTTGTTCGAAATCTATTTAAACACATCAATGAGCCATGATGCTACACTGGATGACAAGTTCCTTCATGATGATGAACACACTCACTGCAGTTTGTTTTGACTCAGTGTCACATACACCGTCTTGCTGACCCAAAGGCTCACTAGAAATATGGATTCATCTTTGCTTAAAATATAGCCTTTTTTCTTTAAACGAATCAATGTATTTGTGAGCTATTTTTAAAGAATTATATCTTCAGGGCAAAGTCTTGAGAATGTGCTGGTGGTTCTGTTTTTACGAGATTTCTTGACAACAAACAAAATAAAGAATATTACCTGCTTTGTCCTTAAGGGGAGTCTATGTAACTTTAGCCAGTGGCCAGCGGTGATTACAGGATAATGGTACGTATTGAAATGTAGTCAAACAATAGGACAAATAATGAAGAGTTATCAGTGAACTGACTGAATACTGTCAGTTACAAAGCAATATTTACCTGATGTTTGCTAACATTAGCCACCATAAGCTGTATGTGAATGTGACTTTTCATTCGGGAGAGAAATGTTGTGTTAGTCCTTCATTCAAAGGCTTCATAACTGAGCTGACTGAATTTTCCACCTGTGATTTTTCAGGAGCAAAACAAATTGTAGCTTGAGAACCCATCTCATGTTCCATGATTTATAGGTTACAATAAAACAAAAACAGAAACACACACCTGAGTCTGAAGGTTGACCATGTCGGCCTCCATTTCATTGTTGGATTCGTTGAGGTCGTTAATCTCTTTGTTGAGCTGCTTGATGTCCTCATCGTTGTCCAAAACTAAAGGAGAGGCCAGATACATTAGAAGAGAAAACAATGGTGTTTGGTCTCTACATGTTTCATTTGCCCTCTTAATTTTCTATTTTCTATCTATCGTTGCTATTTTTGCTTGAATTGTGTTGTTGTTGTTGTTGTTGTTGTTGTTGTTGTTGTTGTTGTTGTTGTTGAGACTGTATTCTGAATCCTAACCCTCCATGGACCTGGACTTGGTTCTAAACCTCAGTGGTTCCCAACCTTTTTCCTTAATGAACCCCTTTTCCATAAACTGACTAATATTAAATTCTATGCATAACAATAACAATAAAGAACGGCTGATAAATTGTACAATGAGCCCAAATACTAAATGCAATAACAGCAGGAAGTTTGTGTGACATAAATGATTTGGAGGAAATTGGAGCAGAATATTTGCTGTGAATATTACATCCCATGAGTTTTCCTGGTATTTCAGGAACTTGTTATACAATTTTCTGTCTGTATTATACATGTTTTATCTTTAACAAACATACATACTTAATAGGCTTCTTTGCTGACAAATTCTGTTTTGTTTTGTTTTTTGTCCCTGATGCTTGGCTATTGTTCTTTAAGCTCGTATTTTAACAGCATATTTTTCCAATAGACTGCTGTGAATATAGCTTGTGTTCAGGTCTACATTGTGTCCTTATCCTGGGAGACCTTGAAGTTGATATCTTAAAAAATAATCAACAACAATTTCAGTGCCCAGTTTGGGAACAAGTGCCATATCTGCCTCAAGATTCTCTGCTAAAACAAAAGTCCCTGTATTGACTGGTCACGTCAGCTCACATTTTTAAGGTTTACTTTTGACATCATGTTTCTTTCTTTGTCTGAACACTTTAAAATGCACACATCATTAACTAAGCGCTGTAGAAAACAATAGGTATGGTGTTTGCACACAAATTTACACACACACACACACACACACACACACACACACACACACACACGCACACACACACACACACACACACACACAGCTCAAATACAAATTTATATCTAGATTTTTTTTACCATCACTGGCTCTGAACTTGGTGCTCAGGTAGTCTTCTGTGGGGAACTTGGCCTTCTTCTTGGCATACAAGGCTCTGGGGCATCCTGAGAGGCTGAGGCACACAGAGTGGTGTCACTGTACTATTCTCACACACAGTCTTGTGAGCTATCAGGTTTCACATTATATCTAAACACATATTAGATCGATACCACTCTCATGTTTGTGCATTAACTAGAGAGCCAGCAGGAGGTTAGCTTAGCTCAGCATAATGACTGGAAATAGCTAGCCTGTTTGTTTCAAAGTTCAAACATACAATTTCCAACACATCTAAAGCTCAGCCCACAACCAATTCTAATAGTCACTTTAAAAAAACAAACAAACAAAAAAAAGTCTGCATGCAGTTTACCTGCGGTGTGTAAGGAAGCTTCCATTAGCGTGTCCGGAGCCGTCACAACCTGGGGTGGGACAAGAAGGCCCCTCTGTCTTGAAGGCCTTCCAGTTGAAGGGTGTGCCATTAAGAAGACCCTCCTTCTGTCTGCGGGCTGCCAGCGGACACCCGTAGGCACTACGGTGTGTGGCGTACTTCCCACTGATGTGACCCAGGCTGTCGCAACCCGGCACCGGGCATCTGCAGGGAGCAGAGGAAAGGAGGGAAACAAGAAAAAGACGAGAGGAGAGGTGTGCAGCAGGAGAGGGAGAAGGAGAAGTGTTGGAAGCCAGGTAGCAGGGAAGGAAACAAAAAGAGTGAGAAGGCACAACGGTTAGACAAGGAGAAGGCAAAAATCTAAACTGTAGAGAAAGTTGAGATTATTAGAAGAAAGATTTACGTTATATACTTTCTCTACTGGGCCAAATTCATTTTCTTACATCTGTGATTGACACATTTATGCAATCAGTAATATTACTAATGCAGTAGCTATTCAGGTTTAGCACGTCATTAACAACATTTTGTTAAATTAACTGTTTTGTGTGCAGATGCAATATGAAGCACATGTATTTCTTATGTATTGACAAGCTACTCTACGATACTCTACAATGAGCTACATTCAGAATCAGTATCTGCAGTAAGTGTATTTTCCCATCAGTAAGGGCCTGATTGATTCAATTACGGGGGGAGGTCACTACCTCTGCATATGATTCATGGTGACTTTCCTCTCTCTCTCTGTTTCTTTTTTATTGAATTTTACTTTTACCGTCAGTCTCGCTAAAAGCAGACATTATGGCTTTCTGAGCGGTACGAACTTTAAAAGCTCGGAGTCCTCCTGGTTGTCCTTGGTAGGAGTTTTAATTCCACTTTTCTTGGCACGCGGGCACCCAGAGAGACTGAAAACAGAAAGTATGGAGTTGATAACATAGGGTTGGAAAAAGGACTGGTGAAGTGATTGATAAAGGGAGAGAACAATATAAGGAAGAATAATTTTACAGAGGTTGCTCAACCAAATTACAAACCAAATCAACTCAAAACGCCTAATATGGCCGAAAATAGGACAATGGAAAGGTGTGGAAATGTATGAGTATGTGATCCCTGTCTCTTTCTACCATGAACTGTCACTACGCCTCTCTGACTGACTGTGTGTATGTGTGTGTATGCGTTTTGGTGAGTGCATTTGTTCTTTGTTTGTTACCTTCGGTGGGAGGCGTAGTTTCCTGTGATGTGACCTGAGCCGTCACATCCTGGAGTGGGGCATCTAGGAAAGGGCAGAGCAGTGTTTAACATTTAATATGAAGGTTAGCAGAAAACATAACACTGTGGATGTGTCACTGTGGAAATGTCTCCTAGAAAATGGCACAATGCAGATGAGAGAAACGGTCAGCTTAACACTGCTCATTTTCTTCATATTCCTTCTGGTGAGCACTATTTGTTTTAAATTCACTCAGGCTGTTTGCCATTTAAACACTCATTGTATCTGTCTATAGAGGGTCATGAAAAGCTTCTTTTCTAGTTCAGAGCTATATCTACTACAGAATTATGGTTTCATTTCAAATTTACATGATCTGAAAGCAAGCAGAGTCCAAGCCAAATGCAGAAAAAACACCGTGACGGATGTAGCAGCAGCAGAGGCAGCAGCCAGCAACAAAAGCTAAGTTAACTTCAGCAAAATAAAGCATTGTGACACAGGACAGTGTCAGTGGCGGTGCAGTGAAGAGGCAGTGAAAAAGCAGTGAAGGTGTAGAGCAAACATACTTGAGTTCAGGGGTGTGGGCCGCCATGAGGGACCGAAGGCTCTTATCAGCGAGAGGACACCCAGACAGACTGAGAGAAAGGAGAAAGAGCAGAGGACAGGCAGAAGAGAAGAATGAATAAGGGGCGAGGAAAGCGAGTGTAAGGGGATTGAAAGGAGAAACCAGAAAAGACGTGAGTGAAGGGAAATCAAGATGCAAGGCATACCAAGGTCATTTCAGAAGAAGAGGACAGACGGCAAGAGGTAAATTACTGTTACATATCAAAGTCAGTGACTGTTTTTGCTTCCTGGGCCCTTTCTAAATTATTGCCTCTGGCATGTCAGGATCAAATAAAATATTTGAATTAGTTGCAATATCTGTTGTGTAAGCAAAACATTTCATATAAGAATTTCTATATAGAACACTAGCATATCGCTCAATTAAGTCTGCAATGGTGCATACCTGCGATGGGACGCATAATTTCCAGTGATGTGACCACTGCCATCACAGCCAGGTGTAGGGCACCTGGAGGAGGAAAGAGAGACAGATCAGAATGGAAGATCACCTCAGGATCAATCGCAATAACATGGCTGAGCCCTTAACCCTTCCTCTAGCACCATCATCAGGTCAAAATATTTATCCAGTTCTCTGGTTTTCAACCATCAGCCTCAGCTGGAAGCTACTTTGCATTTAGTGCTAATTAATTAGCATGCTAACAAAACTGACTACATAAACTAAGATTGTATCAACTAAACATCAACACGTTAGCATGGCCACTGCATGCATGTTGACATGCTGCTGTTAGCATTCAGCTCACAGAGCTGCTAGAGTGACTGTAGACTCGTTGTGTCGTTACTTACGAGAGCAGCTCTTTCTTGCTATCCTTGGGCTGGAACTTGACCTTGAAGCTTGGGGTTGTAACCTCTCCTGGGTACTTCCTCTCCTCCAGACAGTCCTGCATCATGTCACAGTCCTCCTGGTCAGATGAGACGAATGACTGGCCTGTGTGCTCCATCTGAAAAATCAATAAAAAAAAGTCTGATGAGCACAAATGTCCTGGTAATTCCTCTGTGATTCTTTTCTCATTTAAATTGTACTAATGTATTGTTCTGTGAATTGTATTGACTTTTTTGAGACAGTTTTTGATTGATGGCTTTCTCACAATAGTTTGCCTATTTGTATACAAGCAAAGAAACTTTGCAAACCACCATGTGCACACAAGTCTCTACTCTGATCCCATTTTTATTCTTTTGTAGACAAGTGATGCGGAGTGTCCTCATAAAAAATTTACACTCAAAGCCCTTTATATTTCTTTTGAAAAAGTTCAAAGGAGTAAAATTAGCATATGCCAAAGTCAGGATGGTGCAATGCACCTGACACACCACCTCTGTTACACAGTGCAATGTTTTAACTGTACAGTAACTCTCGCATTTCAGTGAAATAAATGAATAATAGAAAGAGGACAAGGGGACAGGAAATAAGGCAAGGGGATTAGAGAAAGACAAAGTGATGTAAACAAGTAAGAGTTTTTAATTCAAAAAGCTTGGGGGCATTTTGTCTGTTGTTATTTATGTTGCAATACTTCCTCTGTGACTAATATCGCAGGAAATACTGTGTGTTTGGAGCTTGTACTTTTGCTCGTCTAATTGTACTGACCTCCTCCATTTCCTCCTCCCTTTGGCGGTTGGGTTTGGTGTAATCCAGAGGTCCCTCCCACTCCTCCTGCTTATAGGTGTGTAGGTTTGGTGATGTCATCCCGCTGCTTCCACCATGATGGAGTGAGGAAGAGGAGGAGGAGGAAGGGTCTGGGGACCGAACCCCGGGGCTGGTGCCGGACAGACTGCCCTCTCGTTTAATGGGCTTCTTCATACTCAGGTCTAGGGTGCCGTTCTCGTCCACCTCGATGTCCATTTCCTGGAGAAAACACATAAGATGCTCAGGACTGAGGCCATATCACAACACCATCAGTTTTTTAGACAAGCAGTGATCTTGGCCCGAAAAGTTGCTTTAAATGCCTCTTTGTTTGAAGTCCAGTATTAAATAGTCAGTATTAAATAACTAAAAAACACTGTGAAATAAATAATCATATGCACACATGAAGTGAAAATACAGAAATAAACTCATTTTGTGTCATGGCTTTCATTTGATGGCCACACAGCACACCTCCCAAACACCAACAGCTAACAGGAGCTAGCTGGCTGAGCATGTTAGCAGTAGCTGAGCCTACTAAGAGAGGCAGGGGCCACGTGACGGTTGGCTGGAAGGTGAAGGGGATAAAACGAGTCATTCTCATGAAAATAAAAATAATAAAATAACATTTCACAAGACTCAACTGTGTTTTCACAATTTGTGTATATATTCATTTATATATTTCACTCTATTTATTAATATGATTAGTTATTTCTAAATATTTACCTATCAAATACTCTATGAAACTTTACAAAGCTCCATACATAGTTGGTAACGGTGAGAAAATGAATAGAGAGATGTCTTTTACTAATGCATCTAATTAAGTATTCTAACATATAAATGACTGATGGAGTCTCCCCCAGTGTACTTCAGTGTATATGAGAGGTATGTATCATTATGTGTAATGATGACTGTGATTAATTTAACTGCCCTCTTGAGCAGATTCAGCTCCAGTGCGACACACACATTAACATACTGTATCTACATTTTCCTGAATCTTAACTTCATGTAACCCACAAGCTCATTCAGGGAGGAAATTAGATTCAGATTATACGAAACTTTCATTTTTGAAGGTTTTTCCTATTTCAACCTTTACCTGCTTGTAAAATTGCCCTCAAGCTTGTGCCAAACAAAAATGTATGCAGTCATGCAGCAGTGTGACTCACTTTTTCAGAGCGCTGCATGTTTGAGTTCAGAACACCACCTTTGCCACATAAACATGCTAGCAATGATATCTAATGTATTCTGCAAACACTTTGCCAAGAGCACCAACAGCACAGTTCATCTCTCGTGCTCTATTATAGTGCTGGCAAGCAAACAGAAACAGAGGGGTGAGATGAGCCATGTTTTCAGTATTCATCTAAAATGGCGCTCATATGGGCTGGTCAAGGGCCAGAAAAATCAAAGGGTTAGGAGAAGAGGAGAGAAACGGGAACAGTTCCCAGAACTGTCCCTGGTTGATGAGCTCAGTGTTCCACTGTTTCAATATTGGATTTCAACTGGCTCCAACTCTGATTCCAGATCAGTCCCTGGTGATCTGCATTGTAATATTGCGCAGCTAAGGCCTGTTCTTGGATCAGTGCCTTGCTGAGCAACACCTTGCTCTGCTGTGCTGCCAGAGACATTAATCTTGACTTTTTATCTTCTGAAAACCATGTCAGGAAATCGAAAAATGATGAAGCAGTCACTTTCTCTCCTCTGTGAGGCAAAAGGGCTTTTAAAAATCACAATATGGGGGAAAGTGGTGCTCCAATTACACCTCCTGTGCACAGAGAGGGGAAAGAGGAAGTGAGTAAGAGACAGAGAGGGAATCAGTGAGACTTGCATGGGGAGGAAGAGAGGGAGATAAGAGAGAGTAAAAGGAGATGTGAAAAGAAAATGAAAGAAAGAGTGGTGTGGGTGGAGAAAGAGAGTGGGAGATCCGTCCGGCAGATAATGAAAAAAGGCTACCTGGTGGAAAAGTAATCCAGGGAACTGGCAGTCAGCCAAATTCAATAACAACATGAAAAGTGTGTGGGATGGAGGGATGAAAGGGTGAAAGGATGAAAGAGGATGGGAAGGGTGATGCAACTGCATCTCAACACCATCCTGTTGCTGTAAGCCAATGTCTCCTGATGATATATTCATGCAGAGTTGATGGGGAAGGAAAAAATGAGGAGAGAGGAGAGGCACACCCACTGCCATCCCCTCTCATCTCACCAGCCGTGACCTGCAATGTTTCAATCTGCACTACAGTCAGCTAATAATCTCTTTCTCCAAGTGCTATGGAGACAAGAACAGGGTAACACTCCATAATAATGACATCACCCACAAACAACTGATTCATTTCATACTTCAGAGTTACTTTTTTACATCAAATAAGAGCTGTGTGATGAGGGATTGATCTGCCATACTGTGAGTCTTGAGTCGTGCTACTGAAGATGAACAAACATATAAATGGATCACTGTGGTCTGTTTACTTTGTTTTGAGCTTTGGTGCTGAGGTTTTCAGGTTTCTCCCAGCAGCGCGTAGACAGGTTTAGGATGGCGGTGGCAGCCATGTGAGCGGCCTCGGCATCATGGGAATAGTCGTAGGCCAAGGAGGAGCTCTTCCCGTAACCATGGAGACTGAGGCTGGGAGATGATGACTTGGGGAATGAGGGCTTAGCTGTAGGAGGGCAAAAAGTCAACTTCAGATCGGATGACTCTATAAGTAGGATACAACAGAGTGAAGAACATACTGTAGACAAGAAAGGTCTAACTTTAAGCAAGAAGGTGAATGTAACTATTCCTTTAATATTATACAACAGTAGAATATACTGAGTGAAAAATGGAGACATGGGAAAAAATATGCACAGTGTGACACTGACTGGTCAGCCTTAGCTAAAGAAAGCACTGCCCCCTCTTACTTTTGAAGGCTTTGGGTGAGGTTTCACTGGTGGGCATCTTTGGAGCAAGCATGCGCTTCCCGAACACTTGAGCGTCGAAGCTTGCATAATCGAAGGACACCTTGGAGTACTTCTCCAGCTCCTTGGCCAGGTTGGCACGAGGCGTGGTGGGTGCCATGTTGGGCCTGTAGCTGCCATACTGGGGCACCTCCAGCTGCTTCACAAAGCACATGGGCCTGTGAGGAGAGTGAGAGGACGTCAGGGTGAGGCTGTATGGGGGGGGGTAAAGAGGGAGGTGGGAGGGGGATTAAGAAGAAAAAAAAAAGCAGACGGTAGAATGGAATAGAACTGAATAGAACAGAATACGACAGGAGGGGTGGGATATAAAAAAAGGTTGAGGCAGGAAAGAGTCACACAATAAACATAAACAAATAGAAAGAAGAAGAAAAGAGAATAAGAAAACAAGAGAATGAGAGGGGGAGGTAGAGTGACATAGAGAGAGTAAAGATAGGGGCAACGGTGTACTTAGCAGGAGTGCAGCAGGATTAAAAGCTCTCTTATCAGCAGAGGGCACATTTGCATGTTGTACAGCATGGAATTTATGAGCTTTAAGCCCTCTCGTTTTCCTGGAGAGCCTGGGCTTTTGTCAGACCTGTTGGCGTAAATCCACTGATAGACCAGGGAGAGGCAGAAGGGCGGGGGGAGAGAGAAAGAAAAGAGGAGGAGGAGAGAAGAGTGGGACAGAAAGAAAGGGGAGTGGTGAAGGAGGGAGGCAGGGTGGGGGTGGGGTACTGAGGCAGGGGGAGTGGAGGTACCTTCCTCATCTTTTTCACTGACGCCTATATCACAGTCTCTGTTCCATAAGCACAGGCTCATTAATAAGCTGCATGACCTGGCCTGTAGTCGCACTGCTGTCAGGGTGGCCTTCACACAGTGCCATGCAGAAATTACCAGCTCACATTTTGAGGAGGATTTTCATGACAGTAACAAACTTTGCAGCACTGATCACAGAGGATTTTTTTTCTCCATTTTATTCATTCAACATGGACTCCATTAGAACATGGGCTGCATGAGGAATTCTTCAGACTCATACATAACAGACAACCGAGCTCATTTTAATAACAATCTGAGCAGGAAAAACAAAGCAAGCCTTATTGTGTTTTAATTCTTGATGCTTTGTCTGACCATTGATGAGGTTTTCCTCAAGGAAAGCAATTATTTTTCCTATCCCCCTGCAATGCCCCTACAACTTGCATAATTAGCTTATCAGCTGCATTATTAATTAAAATACCAATGAGGAAGAGCGCAGACTTAGCATAATGCCAGTGTCTGGTTTGTGTTAATTATCATTCTTCTGGCCATGATCACGGTGTCTGACTAGTTGAGGAGTTAAATGAAGATAAAGAGATCTCAGTGTTTGAGGTGACAGTAATGACTGGACCACCACACTGAATGCTTCAAGACCGAGGGGCTATATTGAGCCATTCACAGGCCAACTTTACTTCTCATGAGGAGCACAATAACCAAGGTCAAGACTCTTTCTGTGGTTTGTATGTGGCTCAGTTGTAAACTAGCTAACCTTGAGAAGGCCTCAGCTGTGTGAGGCTTGGACTGGAGGAGACAGCGTTTATGTAGGTGAAAGGTTCATTATACTGAGTCTGCCTCATTACTCACGTTGTATCTATGGAGCCCCAAACGCAACAAAAGGTATTAAAGGGTTATCACAAGTCAAAAATATATCAAGTATTAATACTATTAGTTCAATAATTAAAATGAAGTGTAAAGGGAAGCTTATAAGCTTTATATGTATCAAATAAAAAAAAGAAAAGACATTGATTAGTAAGATTAATATTTGATTGTGAAAAAAGCAGCAGGACTGAGGTGGCTGTTCTCTCATGGGCCTGGGCTGCTGCCCTGAATGCACTGACAGACACACAGGAATCACACAAGCTCAGTTTCTGTTTTCTGGTAATTACTGTTTTTTGTTTTGTTTTGTTTTGTTTTTTTACCAGCAAAATCTGTTGTGTATTGAAATTGAAATTTCTCCTGTCTTAATGTCCAGTGGAAATAAGTCCAGTTACATGTGAAAATGTTGCGTCTCAAGACGCTGTTTTCCCCGCTGCTTCTCTAATGTCTGTTTGTTTATTCTGTAATGTGTGTGTATGTACATCTTGTGAAAGACATGTTTATGCTGAAATAAATATACCTATACAAGTAGTATATCTCTCATTGTGTCTACTCTCTTGTGGGCATAATGCCTAATTGTTATTAATTTCATTCATTCACTATTGTTTTTTCAGAGAGAATAATCAACTTAATTTTTGGCCAATGTTGACGGCCCTAGAGAGGACTGTGTGGTTAGTTAGCTAACCTGAATATACTACCAAGCTGAAGCTAATTTTAACACATATCTACACCAGTATGGACAATGTTAATCATGCATGTGCTGCACTCTCCTGTATGTCTCTGTACGAAATCTTGAAACAGTGGCCAAAGCTTTTCAGCTGGATAAATAGCACCAACAATGTTAGCTAGCTGCCACTAATTTAGAAGTTCTATTGCTCTCTGTTTCTACTACAAACAGAGTTTCTTCATAACTGTTAATACAGCACTGAAATGAATTAAGTTAGGTGATTTTGTCTTGGTTGTTGCTGACTGAAACTGACAGAGGCCATTACCATAAAATAAATAAATAAACACTTCAAGTATTCCAGCAACTCAAACTGAAAATATCTGTTGCTGGAATACTTGGAAATGGCTAATTACTATAAAAAGAGGTTCACTTGAGGTAAAGGAATTTTTTTGAAAGCCTGTCATCTTTTCATCTATTTCTCTTCACTGTGAGGTCAAAGGGCAAGGGTAAAGCTTTATATTTCCCTTTATAGTACATTTTAATAATCTAGTTGACAATATTATGAATCAGTGTATACAGTTATATTTTTGATTTGTCTGATAACCAATCATTGCCTTTTGTAGCCACTGGGGCACAATACTTCAAATATATCAAATATAATAAATTAAAAATGTCTAAGGTCTGCTGTATGATTGCATACTTTTTTAATCACCCACCTCAACACTCGGTCATTGGGACATCCTTTGAGGTGCTCGCTGCCGGGCTGGGAGAGATGCGGCTTGTCGTGGCCCTTGGACAGCTTCTCTGCAGCAGCAATGGGGCATCCAGAAAGACTGGAGGGATGAAGGAAGAGAGACGGTGAATATGGAAAGGAGAGCATGTTGCTGACCATGTAAATCTGCATCACACTGCTGTGGACTGGCACATTCGCTGTTCTGCATACATGAATATATGAGCTTGCAAATGTGTAAGTGGAAATACACAATCTCTGCATAACAGACAGTCAAACGCAAACAGATCCACACAGATACTACACTGCAATGTATGTATGAATACCTGCGGTGTGTGTTCCGGTTGCTGTTAACATGGCCCTGACCGGTGCAGCCAGGAGTTGGACACTTCAGTACATTCTCATGCATGGCTAGAACTGAGGAGAAGACGAACACACACACACACACACACACACACACACACACACACACACACACACACACACACACACACACACACACACACACACACACAGCATTACAAATATTTCCTTTTGACCCTTCCCTCCACTCGACTATGGCAAACATGACAAAATGGCAAATATTCCAGCTGCTGTCTATTTCTGGTCCAGCCTCAGATTCCAAATGATAAAAAAAAATCCAACTTAGATCAGATGATGTTATAGCCTGATATATTTGTGTGATATATTTGAGGTCACATGTCAGGTTTTCCATCAAAACCATTCAAACAGATTACTTATTCACCATTGATAAATAGTTAAAGTCCATGGCTTACTAATCCAAGTGCAGAGACAGCTCAGAGTGTGTCTCCAGTTAGCTCAATTTTTCTTTTGCAATAAATTTACAATAAAATATAAATCAGGAATGATAAAAAATAAATAAATAAAGAGCTTTCCAAGCAAAAAGAAAAAATACAAAACCCTCTCCTGTGTCTGACCTCCTCCAAGCCTGTCAAATAATTGTTGTATAGTAAGTATAAATGCCAGCAAGATATGAAGTGCACCATAATCAGAGGACAGCAGGGAACTGGACTACATTTAATGGAGCTGTGGTCAAGACCAGAGTCACATGGCCTCTGATATATACTGTGCATAGGAGGAATCTTTACAATCACATGGAGAGAGGGGCTGAGCAGATAAAACACACTACTGTTTCAGATTCCTTCCTGCATATTTTTAGAGAACCAAATTCAAATTGAAATTCAATTCACTTATGGTAGCCTGCCTTTTATACTGGTCAGCTTGTGCATGTTTGGCTGTAACCTCTCTCAGCAGAGTGTAAAATGAAGCGGGAATAGCTCGGTAATGCTAACAGCCTCAAACTGAGATAACTAGCCACGACTGAGTTGCTACTGAGAACATGAACTCTGGAAACTCTCATGAAATCATGATTAAAGTGGCACTTGTGTGAAGATAGTGTGATGTGTACATCCACAGTAAGGAGTAGTGGGCTTCCTTCACTGTCACACTGCCCTTGTTGTCACTTTTCTTCTCTCTGTGCTTATTTTCATCTTGTGCACAACTGAAGGAAACTCACTCTCCGGGGGGATCCTGTCCTTGTGCGGACAGCCTGACAGGCTGCGGTGGTGGGGGTACAGACCGGTCACGTGACCCGTCCCATCACACCCTGGGGTGGGACACTTTATCTCCCTCTTCTCTTGCCTACTGCTCTCTGGATGGAGGAGGACAGGAGGGTAGAAGGAGATAGCAGGAGAAAGGGATGAGAGGGGAAACAGAGCGATGAGAGAGATGGAGAGAGGGAAGGAGAGGGAGAGGTGGGATGAATAAGGAGGACAAAAGCAAGTGGTTAATGCCATCAGACAGTCTGCTTGGCTGAGCGTGAAATCTAGACATATTTCAGACAACTGTACAAAAGCAACACCATCTGTATCTGCTCCTCATGTCTTATGTACCTCTGTAAATGCACAATGCGTTTTAGGCAATAGTATAATCGTAATTTGTGTGTTTCTATAAATGCTTTCAAGGATGGAATACTATCCAATATATGAAATATTACAGCTTTTTCAAAGTTAACCTGACTAAAGTCGACCTACTTATCCTGGAAGCTTTGATGATTTTCCGCTCCCTCACTACACTTGTCTGACATTTTCAAGCATCTTGTTTGGATCTTGGACAAAACAACACCTGAAAATACATCAGGAGGAAATCATGCCAGTATAATTTACACATAAATAAAGATGCCTGCTCCTCCCTACTGCTATTGGAGGTAGGCCAGCCTGTATCACGGCACTGGAGAGAGGAAAAAGAGGAAGAGGATGTTGTGATGCTCTATTGGCCTTCAAATTGAATGTTAACAAGACATGCATCTCCTAATTAGTGTTGAGCAGAACAAGAACGTCACCACAGGAGGGAGTTGAGGCCAAGGAGAGGGCAGCACTACCAGGCATGTAATCACACTAGTGCTATACTGTGAGGAGCATGACAAGCGGGCAGCGTGCCAACTGTGAAATACAAGGCCCGAACACATGCAGCATGTAAACAAACACTCCACCACTGACTGTGGAACAACCTGCGCTCTTCGTGTTTCTCTCCTCTTTCCTTCTAACATGTTGTCCTCTCTCTTGTGTTCCCTCCCTCACTGTTGTCACTTCTCACTCTCTCTCTCTTCAAGCACTTCCTCTCAGCTCTTCATGGAAGTCTATTCAGCTGGAACCCCTTCATCCCCATCACAATAGATGAGGGAAGATCTGAACAGAGCTCTGTGACTCATCACTGTTTAATTGGTATACTCCCAACATTAAATTCAGCACATGACACCTTGTGCTGCATTAGAACATCATTTTCTGTGCACTAACATATGTGTGACCAAATGTGTGGCCCAGTCATTTCAGCAGCGTGCAGGTGCTTCTGCATGTTTAGGCCACTGATAACAAATGAAGTTTACTAATCACTATGTTCCAACGCCGAAAATACACTTTTGGAGTCTTCGCTTTTCATCCATGTCATTATGATACAAAAATTAACTTTCAGAAACATCAAACTTGACTCTTGTCAGTGCTCGTAATTTCTAACTACATCATTAAGAGGCGAATATCAAATCTCAGATGTTGGAGCGTCCTTGAATTCACCACCAAGGTGATGGCTGCACTTGTAGCAGCACAGCCCTGTGATGCTAATGTAGCTTTACCCAAATAAATAAAAAAAGTGGGCTAAATGTTCCTGACGTACCACAGAGTAACTCTCATATCTCAGTATACGTTGTATCCCTCCCCTCCCCTCTTAGTTCCTTCACTGTGCCCTACCTTTGCTGAAGTAGCTCTTGCGGATGATGTCCAGGTGCTTGGGCCTGTCATCCATTGTGAAATATCGCTGGTGGTGGATATCTGGGGCGCAAAGCAGCTCTCTAGGTCCGGCTGGCTTCACCTGCTCTGCTTTCAAGGCGATGGCTTGCTCCAGCAGGCCCAAGTTCCCTCTGGTTATATCAAACATCTCCGACTCATCGGTCACCGTGGAACGCTGCGACAGGCTGTCTTCGTCATCACGCTCGTCGTCCCCATCCATGTCATCAAAGTCTTTCTCTTCTGACTTATCTGATTGCACCTCGATGATGTCGGGAGAGGCTGAGGACGAGGCTTTGTGGATTTTATAGTTCTCACCTCTGATGTTGGGAAAGTAGTCCTCAAGTGGACTGGCCCTGTGGGAGCTGTAGCTTAGAGGAGGGCTGGCCTTGTAGTTTTGAAGCGGGCTACATTTCTGAGAGTCATATTTGTCAAATGGACTGGCTCTGTTGGTGTTGTAGTTTCCCAGGGGACTGGCCCTGTGTGATTTGGAGTCCTTCAGAGGACTGGCTCTGTGGTCTTGAGCCTCAATGTGTGTTCCCTGAGCTGCTGCGGTGCTGGTGATGGTGCGGATGGCAGTTGGCACATCAGAAATGGGCAGAATGTGGTTTACCTCCCTGTGGTCTTCCTCGTCTTTCTCCTCATTCTCCTCTTGCTCTGCTGGAGTGCCCGGCTGTGCTGCTGCTGCCCTGTCTTCCTCCTCTTCCTTCTCCTCTACATCTTCGAGCTGCTGATGGTGGGGATCTTCGGTCAGACAGTGATGTTTCTCCTGGCTCACATAGTTGCTCCTGTCTGGGCACTCTCCTTGCTCATCCTCCAACTCCTCTTCCTCCACTTCAGCTACCTCCTTCTGCAGATCAGATGGCTCGTCCAAAACTTGAACTCTGTGTGCCACCTCCTCCTGTCCCTCTTCCCCCTCCTTCATGTCCCCCTCATGCTCGTCCTGTACACCATGTTTGGCCACCACAGTGACATCCTCCTCAGTCTCCATAGCAACAGGCTGCTGACTGGCCACAGTTGGAGCACTGCTGTTGGAGACTCGACCGAGGTGGAGGAGAGAGTTGGCCACCTCTTCGGCGTTCTGAGAGGGAGACTGACACTTGGCTGCAGGTGGCACTGCTCCGAGCTCAGGCTCAATGATCACACACTCCTCTTCTGTGGAAACAGTGATGAAGAGGTCAGAGCTCTGACTCAGAGTCATGCAGTGAGCTAAAGCTGTTGTCAACAATATCTTTGTCATCACTGGCACAATCTTCCTGCCCACAAAGTAATTCGCTGTGAACTCACAATTACATAAAAACACCTGCTGTCACAGAGTCTGTAGATGTAAAGCAGCTTGTGTATGCAGAAACTCATTCACAAAGTGCTAGTGCCCCTAGTGGTCGTTAGGAGGCATGGCAATTCATGTCCTGTAGTATTAGAGACCTGTGTAAAGGCTTCTTGTAACCTGTCAGGTGGACTAATATAGACCGTTGCATTTTCCATGATCTCATTTCTTTCTTTGCCGCCATATCTAGTGACCACTGGGCCATGTTATTGCTCTTGATTTGCATTATGGGAAATGTAGGATCCAGCATTTTTTTAAGCTTTAACCATACAAGAGGCAACAAGGACATATCAGAGCTCCTGGTTTGATTTTTTTTTTTTTTTCTAAGAAAATAGTGGAAGCTCCTTAACTATACGGAAGTACAATATTAAATCACTGGAGAACCCCTTTAATAAATTAAGCATTTAATCTATATGATGTCAGAAAATACCCCTATTTTTTACCAGTAGTCCAAGATGAATGCCTTCTTTTGTTCAATTAACAGCCCAAATGCAAATACTCACATGTAAGAAGCTGGAGCCAGAGTGTATGTTTGCCATTTTCACTTATCAAAACTCAGAGAATTGGTTGCAATTATAATAAACATTTCCTCACAAATGGTGACTGTGTTCAATATTACCTGGTTTGTCTCAAGTAGAAAAAGCCTACCTTCATCAGCTGCAGATGTGTTCTCCTCCATCTGATATGTTTCTTCTTCTTCCCTCTCCTCTTCCTCTTCCTTCTGTGTCTCATCCTCTTGTCCATTTGTCTGTCCATCCTGTGCCAAAACTTCTGCATTCACCTCTCTCTCCTCCTCTACAGCTGCCTCCCTGCTCCCCTCCTCCTCCTCCTCCTCCTCCAACTTCTTTGTCTCTCCTGCTCCCTCCTCATCCTTCTCTCCATCGCCCTCAGCCTCGCTGCTGGCGTCACTCTCTGCGCTGAAGCCCTCATCCAGTGCCAGTTTCAAAGGGTGGGCCTTTCTCTTGGAAGCAGGCCGCTCTGTACCCTGCTCTTGCTCCTGCTCAGCCTCTGCTTCCTCTAGGCGGCGCTTTCTGGCTATGGGGCAACCAAGAATGCTGATGGAGGGAAAGAGGACAGAGACAGAGAAGGAGAAAGTGAAGTGAGGATAGAGAGAAAAGGTTCATGAATACCAAAACAGTATTGTAATAGGAAGTCACAAATACACTCTAACACGTCCAATAAATCCTCATGCACCTCATCATGCCCATGAGTGACTTTAAGCAGCATAATAGAGGGTGTGTGTGTGTGTGTGTGTGTGTGTGTGTGTGTGTGTGTCTGTGTCTGTGTCTGTGTCTGTGTGTGTTTTGACATGAAGAAGGATGGAGAGGTTCTTTCTGTAGATAGTATGAGTCAACACATGTGGCTTGGGGGTGGGGGGGCACCATGCTGGCTCACTGAGACATCACAACCAATCTCAGCCAATTGACTGGAACGTTTAATGAGCGACTTGTATGGAGAGGCGGGCAGGCGAGGCAGCGGAGGGTGAAATCCAATAAACTCCCTCTTACTCTCACCTGGGAGACGCCGAGGGAGATTGAGGGACGATCTATAAACAAAGTGCATCTGAAATTGCCTGCTGAACGAATACACATGTAAACAGATAGCTAATATCTGCCCCTCAATAAAGAGGAGTCACAAGCCAGTGAGCTGCCCCAAGTCTCACAAGGTCTCTGAGGGCGAGACACGAAAGAGGAGGGAGGGAGAACAAAGCAGGAATAAATCCTGAAGAAAGCTCATGTCTCTGCTGCCCTCTGAAAACTTTTGGCACTCAGACTTAGTTTTAGGGCTCTGGGAGTTTTGTGTAATCTCAAAAACATCTTTTCACACTAGCATGTGATTATTTAAAATGACATAGTTAATGTGCTCCCTTTTGTCGCTCTGATTTTGGCCCCTAGCGTCATCCGAGCAGCACGTCTCATCACAAACTCTAAAGACTGGGATTTTACTTCTTTCTATTTATTTTTTGGTCAGGAAACTAAGGATTTCCATTAAGGGATTGTTATCCTCCTCCAGCTCAGTCGTCCCCAACCAAGACTACAGGAGTTGCAAGATGATTAACAGAAGAGTAAAGCAGAAATTTTCCATATATTTCTGCTACACAGTTATGCTTATTTTTTTTTTTTAATTCTCAAATAATCTTTCTCTTATTTCTTGTAAATTACTGATTTCCTATTTGAGAATTTAAAAACTATTCAAGTAAAAGTAACTCTTTTTTGGAATTGAAAAGTAGAGTTTGTTTTGTTTCTAGGCGTCACAAGCCAAACAGGCTGGGAACCACTGCTCTGACTAATTTCTATCAATAATCTGAATGTACAGTGAAGAGTCAGTGGATGCCGCTGATGTATTTTTAAGATATTTAAACAGTTTGTATGACCAGGACTCAGCTTTACTTTGGTTTCAGCCTTGAATTGAATTCAATAAACCTACCAGCACTTCTTAAGCTCACTGATTAACACGTTGTATTTGTTTAATCTGTAATAGTGTGAAAAAGGGGTGATGTGACTGATTCTTTCTTAGCCAGGAGTAGTGACTGCCTGGGGTTCCTGGAGCCTGGCACCTGGCCAAGAAAACTCCTCTTCAAATCACATTGTTAAACTTTAGACACTAACCAAATGAGAAATTTAACATGTGAGGTTTATAGGTGCTGATAGATCAGTTTTGGTGCCTTTGGGACAGAGCCAGAAACTGATTCCACTCTTTATGATAACCTCTTTGCAGGCTGGAGCTTCATAGTTAGTGTGCTGTCATGAGAATGGCGTTGATCTTCTCACCTAACATGACAGCTAAAGTCTTGTAAGTAAGTGTATTTGCCACAATGTCTAAATGTTCCTTTATTCCTTTAAAAAAAAGAAATGGGGTTTTCTCCATAAAGCAGATGCTGTGGGGCAGAGAGGACGAGGAGGACAGACAGACAGAGAAGGACAGACAGAGGGTGGGTTTTTAATCTGCCCTACCTTCTGTGTCGTGAGTATCTCCCACTGATATGGCCAGAGCCATTGCATCCAGGGGTGGGGCAGCTGAATGAGATGGATGGAGGTTAGAGATATGTTTAAGACATGGTGCATTTTAGTCCTTATGCAGAGGCAATGATAACCACAGGCAATAAACAAAGTAAATTAAGATAAAGAAAACAAAGCAAAGCAAAGACATGCAAACTGTGCACACATATCATACAAATGCACATGCACAAAGATATGTATCCCCACATCCTTCCAACAGACACACATAATGCATGAATGCAGGTGGCATCAAGCCAGGGAGATCATAATATTGTATGTCGTACATCAACCCTGGCCTATATCCTGTTAGTACGAGCGATAAGGATCAACGGAGACCTGCTGTAATTTCCCCTGCTCTGCTCTCCTCACCAGTCATCATCAGCAGGCTCTCTCTACTCTGATTCAGGTTGCTATGACCCCTCAGGACGGCTCATTTCAATTCTCATTAACTTCCCCCAGCAATTGCCCTTTATTACTCCAATTATCCTTATTATTAATTTCACTTATTAAAAAATACTGCATTTGCATTTTAAATAGGGTGCTCTCTGGCCTCCCTACCGTTTTTTTTTTTTTTTTTTCCCCTTAATCTAGAAAACGAAAGGTTATTTTGGAGTGCTGAGCACACCGATGCTCGGAGGTGAAGTGTGACAAAATGAGAGGATGAAAAACTAATTTAGAAGGAGGGAGAGAAAGGAGGACAATGGGGTTCATGACCAGTGAGGCCATGAAAGCTGCCACCTGGGTGGGAAAAGGGAAGAGGAGAACTAGGAAGGTAGGGCAGGAGAAAAACAAAACTATCAGCCTTCACCATCCTCTCTCCTCATGCTGTATCCTCCGATTGGATTGCAAAAAGATCACACGTCCCTTTCATTGCATCTACTATATGTGCTCATAGCAGGAAATACCAAAAGACTGTGAGAAAATCAATAGAAGTCTGTTGGAGGCACTGACCACGAGCTGAGTAGTGCTGATAATAAGAAATAAAAAAATAATAATATAAAACATCATCTAAAGAGGCAGTGATAGTGGGTCTACAAGTGCCGGGGGGTGCTCTGCAGTGCACATAAAAGAACTTTATGAAAGGGATTTGCACAAAGATGAAGGTGTTTCCTTACCTCAGCTCTTGTCCTACGAGCTCAATAGGAACTGAGAGAAAGGGGGAGAGAGAGCAAGGGGGGAGGAGAAGAAAGATACAGGGAGGGAGAACAAAGGTGAATGACTACTCAGAAAGCTGCTCAGCTAAAAGAAACTCAGATCAATAAATCACAAATGCATACGAATCCCACGAGGCTCCCTCATAGAGGCTTACACACTGCTGACTGCATGATCAGGAGAAAAACACACCTACACAATCCAGAGCTCACAGACAAACACACACACACATCTACATGCAAACACACTCACATACAAACACATGTTTACAAAGGCCAGCGCAAAACAAACAGGAGTGCAAGCACCAGCCTGCACAGACACACTGTATGAAGAACACAAACACACAAAGGCAAACACACAGCACACACAGGAGTAAACCTAAATCAGCCAAACTGCACCATGCTGTTCAGAAAAAAATGACAATTATATGCAGACTTCAGCAATAAAATATGATTAATTGTTGCACTTTAGTTATCATAATTGGGGAAATGAAATTAAAAAGAAAACTGCCTTCATCAGTAGAAAACAGTCATTCTTTCTGGGACAACTTATAGTAATTGCCTTCAAAACATAAATCAAGCTCTGCTCACAAACACACACACACACACACACACACACACACACACACACACACACACACACACACACACGTATACACACATCACTCTCAGCTGGCTATAGGCATCGATTGGGAGTTGAGCGATAGAATGAGTTTGGAAAAATATCCTATTTTCATTTGGAGCAAACAAGAAAACAATACGATCCTGGAGAATTCAGTTTGGGCTCCCATATCACATGCATTAATCACATGTCAGAAAGACCCTGGGTATCAAGATACACTAAGAGCACAGAAAATACACACACAAACACACTCTAACGCACACACTTATGTGTGTATGTGTGTGTGTGTGTGTACAGCATCTCAGTTTCTCAGTCTTTCATCATGCAGTTGGAATGACTGGACGTCTTCCTGCGCTCTGAACGCCCTGTTGCTCCACTGTCTCTCTTCTAAACATCAAACACACACACACACACACACACACACACACACACACACACACATACACAAACACATATTCTCAACTTCACTCTAAAATGTGTTGTTTTACATTCACACACAAATACACACTGCTAGGCACTTTCCTGTCCCTGTGCACACAAACATAAGCATGGAACAAACATGCATACTGCTCATATATAGATCTGTATCTGTTTCTGTATGAAAAATGTCGGTTTGGATTAAACCAGAAGTGGGTGGAGTCTGAAACGGTGAGAAAACATCAAGCTTCTTTTCTCTGTCAAACTGTTTTCTGCAGCCACTTCTTCTTCTTACGTGCAGATGTATTAGCTGCTCACACAATAACAATGTCTGAACCCTGTATCTAAATTAATCACATAATAAAGCATCATTTATACTGAAACCCCACCATCAGAAACAGAAAAAAGTCAAAAGTTAGTCTAAATAAATGCTGTAAATAATAAATAAATAAGATTTTCCTTTTAAAAACTGGAGGTTGTGTATATAATGCTGCCAAGATAAAAAAAATCCTCTAAAGTGTCTGTGATGGAAAAATAATAACTAAGTCTGCCATATTGCATAATTTTGGCTACTCTTGGCTACTTGGAATTTCCCCTCGAGGGACGAATAAAGGAATATTGAATTGAATTGAATTGACATGTACTTTTACAATGGCCCCTAACCTGGCAGGCAAGCATGAGGTAAAAATAACACATGAGACAACAGGCTCCTGGATCACTTTCAAACTAAAGAGAGTCTGAATCTGATGATTACAAACCAAGATCTGGAGGATATTTACAGTATATACTCACAAATCCATATACATAAACATGCAGAATTGCTCATATGCACATACGTGAACATGCTCCTGCTGTATTCAGTTAATCAGAAGAACTGATATTTGCATGTGAAGGAGTGTGTACTGAACTTTATGTTTGTGTGTGTATGTGAACAGTTGCAATGCAGCACTTTAACAGACAGGGCCTGACATGATGGAGAGGCATGACAAACACTCACCTCTGATTCCCTTGGACCGAGTGCGAGTTCGCTTGTCATCACCCTCCACACTCATCTGGGATGAAGACAAGGAAAATGAGAAAGCGAGAGAAGAGGAAGACAGAGTGAAGTGAGTAAAGGAGGAAAGAGAACAGACAGTGTGGAGGAGAAAAGAGGGGAGAGAGAACAGAGATCATCAGTGTTAATTTCTCAATGCTCTCACTATATTCCACCACACATCCACCGTTAATTGCCCTTCCTCTGCTTCAAAAGAACTGCTATAATAACCCTCACTCAGAATGTTCCCATTTAAACCTACCAAAGGTAACACTGACACAAAGAGACGATCACATCTGTAATTCTCATAAAACAGCGCTCCCTCATCCCTCCTCACCCATCTCTCACCACCAAAAAAAAACCATACTGAAGCTGCTGTCCTGCTCACTTCATCAAAAGAGAGACAGAAATAAAGGCTACACACTATGAAACAGAAAACAAACCCTTTGTTTAAGCTACTTTTCAAATCCCCTCCCCACCCTCACCCCACACAGACCTCCATCACTCTCCCTGTAATTTCCTGCACCTGAACAGTGCACGATTGTACGCTGTGCAGAGGCAACAGGCAGCGCACACAGGCTGTGGCCCCTGGAAGCAGAGGGACTGACAATCATAACTATGCTGAATACAATAATAAAGCAAAAACACACAGGCTGCTAAAAAGCCACGGTAATAACCCTTTTAAGAAGAGGAGTATGTGCGCACGCGCGTGTGAGTGTGTGTGCGCGCGTGCGCATGTGTCGCACCCACTGCTTACTCCTGGCTCGGCTTTTAAGCCACAAAGGAGCAGGTGTTAACCCTGCTGCCTGGAACACACACATACACACACACATATTGACCCTCGGCCACACCTCCTCAGCACCACCTCTCCGTGCTCAGCGCTGCTCTCAGTGCACTCTACAGCTATCAGATGCTTTTTTAGACACAATGGAGCCATTAGCTTTGATTACTGGACACTGTTTCTTTTTATATTGCAGATCCCCCCGCCTTTCAGTTTTTTTGCCTCACACTTCCTCCCTCCTGTACACTCCCCATCTCCCCCCATACTCCCCCTTTATCCCCCCAGTTGCCTACACACCCCCTCTCCTTGCCCAGGCACTTAGCTGCTTTGTTGCTTCTCTATAGCCAAGTTGGCACCACCACAGTGGGATTCAAACACGGGGGCCCTGTTTCTCCTCTTCTTTTTTTCTTCTCTTCACTCTATTTGGCAATACCCCTTTCCTGCTAATAGACTACTTATGAAAAGAAGGAGGGTAAAAGGGATGAGAGGAAGATGAAGCACGCTGTTGTTGTTGTTGTTAAGGCCTTTTTTTTTCTCTGAGGAGGGTGCGCTTCATTCATTAGGGTCTAGTGTTTGGCCGGAGGTACAGGTGCAGGCACACGCCCCTCCCTTCCTGTGCGAGTCTCCATCGCCTTGGCCTGCTCCTCTCTCTTGCGCCACTCGCCTCAACTCTTCTGATCAAGCACTGTTAATGTAGAAGTCAAGCAACAAGCAGCAGTGTTGTGCCCTGCCTGAAGGGAGCAGTTGACTCCTGTGCTCCACTCACAGTGCTGTGTGGGAAGAGGAGCAGACGAGTGTGCAGTGAAGAGTTTTCTGTCAATGTGTGTGTGCTTCCTTTTGTATGCCTGCCTTTGTATAGTTCAAAGTCCAATTCCTTACACTCAACTGTCTACACTTCTTTGTATGCATGTGTGAAAGGAGCAGTGGTGGAATATAAGTACTGTAATTAAGTAAAATTTTGAGGGGCTTGTACTTTACTTGAGTGTTTCCATTTTATGCTACTTTATATTTCCACTTCACTACATTTCAAAAGGAAATATTATACTTTTTACTGCACTTTCAAATGATTATTTTACACAAGTTGTGATCAAACTGCCGTACAACATATGAGGTAGTTCAAATTAGCTTCATCTCCATTAAAATGCTGCCCATATATTACAGTACACGTACTAATAATCAAATTATAATAATAACAATGTGATATAAATAACAGTCCATAACACTTCAGCTTCACTCAAAATGATGAAAATATTTTTCTGCTTAACAGCTTCTTAAGTACCCTGGGGTGTATCTCTGCTATATGGAAAGATTGTGGAGTAGCGCTCCTAATTTGAAAATAGAAAGTAGAAACACTGGTTAGCCAGTTAGCAGTGAAGTTGAAACAGTTAGCTGAAGGTAGTGGAGACATTGCTGAAATAAAGGTCTGTGTACATCTGACAAAAAAGGCTGGGACCCACTGACTTAAAAACATTACTGATAATGCTTCTTTACTTTATATAAACAACATTTTGAATGAGAGACTTTAATTCTAAGGGTGTATTATTACATTGCAACTAACAGTTCTTTTTATTACTAATTAATCTGCTGGTTATTTTCTGGGTTCATTGTTTTGTCTAGGATATGTCATAAAATTACATCTTTTAAGAAATTCAGTGTTTTCATCTGCATCCCTCCTGTAAAAGCATAAACCACAGCTGTGGCAAAGTGGAGCTGCAACGCTGAACGCTTTCAATTGAAAACTGACTGAAACCTGTAATTGTGATTAAGAGAGGGAGCGAAGCTAAATGTTGAAACAAATGCTAACACAGGTGGAATTGTAAATACACAAACTGGTAAAGCAGTTTGGATGAAACAAGGAAGGGAAGGAGAGCAAGGGAGAGAATAGGTTTATGAATTTGTGTGTGTGTGTGTGTGTGTGTGTGCGTGCGTGCGTGCGTGCGTGCGTGCGTGTGCGTGTGTGTGTGTGTGTGTGTGTGTGTGTGTGTGTGTGTGTGTGTGTGTGTGAGTGAGTGACCAGGCATTTATCATGTTGTGGGGGCAAAAATCTGTTTACACAGTCATATTGTGGGGACTCACCTGCCTTATGGGGACAAAATGCAGGTCCCCTTAATGTAAATCATTAAATTTTAGGGTGCAGACTGAGGATAGGGTTACGGGTTAGGTAAGGTTAGGTTAGGTACAGGGTTAGGAACAGGCAGATAGTGGTTAGGGTTATGGTTAGGGTAAGGCTCCAGGAAATGAATGTAAGTCTATGTAATGTCCCCACAAGGGATAAAAACAGTGTGTGTGTGTGTGTGTGTGTGTGTGTGTGTGTGTGTGTGTGTGTGTGTGTGTGTGTGTGTGTGTGTGTGTGTGTGTGTGTGTGTGTGAAAGCACAGATTCCTCCTTGATGAAAACATTATATACTGCTCTGTTACTCCTGTACTTTTTCATCCCCCTTCCTTTGCTTCCTCCTTACATTGACAGTCATCAGATGAATCAAAACCTGGACTGAAAAGGGACCCTATTGCTTTCATGTTTGCGTAACCATAGTTACGCACATTTAAATAGGTAAGCACATCTGAGTTCCCCTCTTTTTCCTGTCCTTTTTCTCAATTCCAGCTCATTAAATTTGTATGAACACAAAGTCACAGCGAGTGAATCCAGATGCAGCCAGGCAGGCATTCACCTGATTTTCATAATCTATTTCAAAGGGCCCTTTTTAATGTATGTTCAGAACTTGTCCTTTACCTTGTTGTCTTTTAATTACACTCCTTGAACAGAGTATGTGGGTGGACCTACACAATACCGGCAAGATCTTATGCTGAACTGAGAAAGGGATAGAAAGGAAAAGAGAGAGAGAGAGAAGAAAATGAGAGGAGGTCGTGTGTCCAAGTGTGTGTGCCTATGCAAGAGCCGCTCTGTGTGCACAGCAGCATGTGTGTATCTCGGGGTTTAACTAGTGTGAAATGTAGTGTGGAGCAACAGCAGAGGAAGAAGAAAAAGAAGGAGGAGGAGGAAGAGGAGGAGGAAGATGCGGCTCATCCCTACAGGCTGTGTTGTACATTATCAATTATGTCCTTCTTTGTGTGCTACGGTCAGAGCAGGAGGGCCCCGCTCTGCTCTGCATTCTGACAGCTCTATGTAAATGGCTGGCTGGGGGCAATGACTTCAGAGAGAAGGTCACCCTTCGTCCCCTGGTGCACATAAATGACTCTTTTATTCATTTTCAGGTTTACAAGAGTAGATGAGGAAAGGAGGAGGTTAAGGTGGGGTGGAGACACAGAGAGAGGAGTAGGACAGGAGTGTTCACAACTGCCGACGAAGACTGACATCTCCAAAAATTACCTGCGGACAGCAGCTGCCAATTAGAGCGCGCTGCTTAGTTCCCTCGACAGGCGGACCACGCTGCGCAGCCTCCATGTTGGATCACCGCACGGTGAGCCCTTCCACAGTTTCACTTTAATAATTCACACAAGGCAGGGTGGAGTAGTGAGGAGGAGGAGGGGAGGCAGCGTGTTTCTCACTTTATATGCGAAAAGAATGAGCAAGTGTGACCGCATAATGGGTCAGATGTGAGGATGTGTGCTGTCAGAGGTTTGCCATTTACAGTGTGAGTCATCCTGAGGTGACTTCAGTGTTCATAACTAAACATCTTTTCGGCTAATCCCCCGTCCGTTTCATTCATCTCAGTCTGCCACAGAAACATAATAGGAAGGTTGTGTGACAGGTATCATATGTGCCGCGCCAAATAGACGGGGGCCGCTTCACATGATGCAGCATTGAAGCCAAATCCTCCCTCTCCTCGGCTCCCTCAGCAGCAGAATTCAAACCAAATCAATAAAAGTCATCTCTTCAGATGAACCCAAGCCATCAGGGGGAAGCAAAACTACTTTTACTGATCCCAGGGGACCCCCCGCCCCCATCTCACCACCTCCACTCCTCTCTCTTTCAATCTCCCCTCAATCCCTCCATCTCTTTGTTGAGTGTCACAATCTTAGTTGTGATGCACGGGGAGAAAAGGACCAGATGTTTTCAGAATGGAAAAAAAAAACTTGAAAAGGTGGCAATTTGGGTCAGAAGTTTTGTACTGAAGTACAAGAAAGGGTTAGACGGATTTAGGATGGCAGAGAGGGTTAAAAGAGAGGAAGAGAGGTGTGAGAAGAGAGTGCATTTTTCTACTCTGCTGATAAGGAGGAATATCATGGACAAAAAGTATGAGCAGCTCAAGGACATCCTTTTGAGTTTCTTTTTTTCATTGTGTTTCATTACAAAAAAAATCCTGTGAAGTGAACTCAGCAGCGGGAAAATGCTGAGCTGTGCCATGCTGAGCTTAACTAAACTGAACTAGGCAGTGTGGCTGAGGCGAAAGGATGGGCAGGGCCAAGCGGGAGATTTGATGTGCTGTTGGGTTCATGTTTTTCTGTCCAGCATGGCCATCAAAGCCCTTTTCCCCCAGTACATGCATGCACACACACACAGATGCACACACTCACGGACACAAAATGGTTCCGTCACTTTTGGGGACATTATACTGACATACATTCATTCTTACACTAACCACAGCCATAACGACTACTTACCTAACCCTAACCTTAACCCCAGTCTTCACCCTGAATTTAATGATTTACATCATGGACACTTGTGTTTTGTCCCCATATGGAAGGCAAGTCCCCACAATGTGACTGTGAAACTGAAACAGATTTATGTCCCCATAACATGAGTAATAGATGTACACACACACACACACACACACACACACACACACACACACACACACACACACACACACACACACATACACAGCCTGCCTCTTTTCTCCACTCTCCCCTACCTCCTCTGCCTCCACCCTTTTTTACTTTCCCCGCTGAGTTAGGGATTGGGGAAATGCCCAGGAAGCAGAATCAGGTTAGAAGGGGTGTGGGGGCGTGGTGGGTGGTGAAGAGGAATGGTGGAGGGGGAGGGGGTGCAGGGCCTTGTCACTCACCATGATTGGTCGACGGCTCTGCAGTCTCTGGGAGGCCTGACAGCGGCTGCTGGTCCTCTCGCCTCGTGTCCACCGCTGGTTCACCAGCTCACCCCGAAACTCATTTTCTAGAAATAAAAAGAGAGAAGAAATAAGAAAGTGAGGCAAAAGGGAGGGAGTGTAAAATTCTAGGGGAAAAAGAGGGGTGATGTGAAATCAACAGCATCAGCACATGGATGGGGTAGCACTTTGGATAGGAAGAAAAGGGAGGGTGGGGGTGCTACTTTGAGGTTGGGGCATTCGAGCATGCTGCAGACACTCCTTTATTAACTAAAGGAACACTGGGTATGCTGTATACACAATCACACACACACAAACATGCACACACACAAACACACACACAGGCATGGTTAAGTGGCCCAGCTGGGGTCCCTGTCAGTCTGCTATTAAAATCAATCAAATTTGCGCATTTTTATCAAGCTTTTCAGGGAGCATATATAAGCAAATAGGGGGATGGGCAATGCGAGGGGAGAGGGGGTGAAGAATGGTCAGTAAATAATGAATCATACATAAATCAAGCCCTTTTTTTCTCCCCCTCTCCCCCTTTTTCCATCAAGGTAATAGCTCTTCACTTCATCTTCCTGATCAGCCAGGAGAAACACACTAAATCTATTACAAATCTCTCCTCCAGTCTTCCTGTTTCAGAGAAGCTGCTGATGGTGGAGGCGTTAACTACAACACATAGAGTAGCCCAAACAGTCGAGGTGGTCGTATTTTTACCTCTCAATTTCAAGTTCAGGGAGAGTGCAGAGTATTTTTCTGTAAATGCCCAAGGCTGAACTTTTCAACTGTAGCTTTAAAACACTTCAGCTGCGGGACTCCAAAAGAGGTGGATGTGGCTCCCTCGCTCACTCTCCACTCTCTTTTTATGCACCGCTGAGCTGGTACAGTGAAACCTGATTCTTGTCCGTATATGTACACATCTATACCCTTCAGCTCTCACCTTTATATGGATTGAGTGTCTTTGCATGAGGCAGCAGAACATTGTGAAAGAAGAAATGCCCTTGAGTTTACTTGACTCCTCTTCTGTATGGGCTACCTAACTGTTTGTGTTCGAGAACATCTCAGAGAAAACAACACTCAATCAGACCAAGGTTTTGGTCAGCACAGTCTCAAGCCACTTGACTGAAAATGTAAATTGAAGCAGTAATATTGCGGAAGAGTAATCGTTCACAAATCAGGGTTTATACAGGGGAAATTAAAGGCAAAGTATTTTAATTCTGTCTTAAAAAACTGAATGAATTACCTAAATTTAAAATGATGGCAATACCACAGCTCTTTCAAATCAACGGCCTTGAGAGGCAACAAAACATTAACCTCTTTACAGCTGAACTTGAATATAATCCCTGGCATCTCATTTCCTCCGATCTATTGTCTCAACATTTTCATGTCTCTTGTTGCTTTCAAGGCTACAGTGAGTGTTATTTTCTCTGGACATACTGTCCCGTACATGAACCCGCAGTTCATGCAAAGTGCACACAAAAAGCAACTTCAATCTGAAAGCAAACAGTCAGTGAGACAACAAAAGGCTGTATGTCCGTATGTGAGGGGTCCCAAAGCAGACCAGCCCTGCCCTCCACCCCCCCTCCTTCTCTTCCTCCATCAAACTCCCTGCTCCCCCCTCCAGGCCTGCCCATCCCTCCTTTGCCCACTACATGCAAACCTCGCCAAAGCCCAGCCAGCACTCTGCAAAATGCTTGTTTATCAACTTTCACTCCCCTCTCAGCGAAAAAGTGATTACAACAGCAATACTGTTCGTCTGCATCTCTATCGCTGTCTCTCCATCTCAGCTATCTCTGCACACAAGCACGCAAACTCTTTCTTTTCTCTCTTTTTCTCTACTTTTTTTTGTCCTTCTTCTAAAATGAAGTGAGCATCCATCCTGCATTGTTAGTTTGGGGGCCAAGAAGCTGAGAGCCCTTCCTAAATGTCAAATATATAACAGCGCTCTATTGGGACACGTTGCCTCAGGCCATGTGTCAGTGTCCCTGCTCACTTCGTTTGTCCTGAGCCACTGCTCCTGCTACAGACACACAAAATACATCTTAAAACCTGCAGGAGATATCTGATCACTGAGGTTTCTAAAATCAGGTAATTAATCACAGAAAAGGTGACTAAATTGACCTTTCTGTACTGTCCTCTGTTGTTTCATGTGAAAACCTGAACATCTGGATCCTTCACAGATGAAAAAACATAAAACTAATAATTGAGCCTTGTCTGCTCAGGATGTGTACTCTCTTACTCTTTGATCAGATGCTGCTCATTCCCACCTAAAAGACTTGCAGCTCGTTATTTTACAGTGAAAATTGGAGAAGTACGAGACAATTAGGCATTCACCGGGGAGGTTTGGTTAATCAGAAGCGAGGGGGGCCGGGGGGAGAAAGATGAATATAAAATGAATGGATTAAAAAATTGGGTTTTACTGCCAGGATTCTGTGATTTTACCCAAGCATGCATTCCTGAGAGGCAAAGTTTAGAAAATCTTTCCTGTTTTCTGCAAAAATTTCATCTATAAAGTTGATACAAAACACTTTTACCAGGAAACAAAGTATGGGCTTGACTAATACCATTATAGGCAGGCGGCTTACTGTATTGGGACAATGGAGCAAAGAGGCCTAAATCCATAGTTAGATTAAATACCAGGGTGAACTGTCTGTAACAGTATTAGTGTACATACAGGGCCAGGCCAGCTGTACACCCCTGGTCCTGCTAAGCAGGATTTAGAGACAACTTGGTATGACTGCAGTGAGCTGGGCAGGAGACAGAGAAATCAAAAGTTGTGATTGTCTCATCTTACTCACTGATTTCTTTGCGTCACAGGACAAAAAAAGCTGAGTAAATACATTATCTGGCAGATGTGAAAATTGGATTTGGGACGTATGGATAACCAGAAAAACACCGTTCAAAAAGCTGTCAAAATCATTTTGGAGTTTTCACGTCCCAGGCTGAAGGCCAAATAATCCAGAGCACAGTGAACTACAGAAGGCCAGTCTTTTGTCACAAACAAGACAGTGCCTGTGAGGGGCTTCTGTGGTTGGATCACTTATGGGATGGGAGTTTAGGGGCGGGGTTGTGGAAAAGAGGGCGCCATGGTAACCAGCATTTGGAGGAGCTCCCCTGAGGGCCACCCTGACCTCAGCATCTGAGAAACAACACAAATGTGTCACTGCTGCTTATAAAACATAAAACATAGCACTAACTGTAGGGATCTGTGTACCTCTCTGCCTAAGGCAGCAGTTTGTGATGGTCCAAACAGTTCTGCATGTCATGGCTTTTCTCTCTGGCCATCTGAGAATTTATGCATACTTGGCCTACTTTTAAATTAATTTTCATTTTTTTATTTATTTCCCTTTTAACACAGTGCATGAAATTCATTATTTCCAGGCTTACATTTTAAATGCCTCCTCTCCATTGAAGGCCTGGCCGACCCTGACCTTTGCTTGTATTGCTTAGATTTCTGATAGGCTTTGAATGACTAGGGTGCAATTTGGCCCCAGCTGCTCCTCCAACATGTTTATTACGCTCCCTTCTCCGGCACCTGCTGTCCTCACCATGGGCTATTCAACTCTTCATAAATAGGTCTCCTCCTATCACAGAAACTAAAAAACAGAAGCAACTTCATATCAGCCTGTGCTACATGCAGCTCCATACTGTTATATCCTCCACTGCCAGCATAAGGCACCAATAACCTAATTCTGTAATCCCCTGAAACTAGGCTACATTTCACAGGAAAAGTAAACAGAAGAAAAACAATAGGTGTTTTATCATCTCTGCGTATGATACATTAAGTCTTCAGCTCCTTGTTCATTCTACATTAAGCCTGACAATAGACTTGCAGCTTTACTCTGAGTACAGACTCATTAACTCACATTAACTAAATAACCTTAAACACAAGCACAGCTGCTTACTTAAAAACCTCTATTTAGAAGCTATACAGCCACAGATGCCTGTTTTATCATTTTTAAAAAGAGTGAAACATCGTTGTATATTCTGCTGTCAACAAAAGCAAAATATCATTGCAGGACAGCATTTATTTAACAAGACTTTTCCCTTAAAAAGCCAAACTTGCATTATTACTGCTCCTAAAGGTGGATGCTTTTCAAATGGAAATACAGGGAAGTAAGTTTAGATGGTTTTACCTTAACCTCCTCCCTGCTGCAATCCTAAAAGATTGTCTAACATTTACTGCAGAACGCTGAAGTTTGTCATAAGAGCAGCTAGTCAGTGATCAAGCGACAGTGAGCAGTCTTACAGGCCACTACAGCGGGGATGGAGAGCAACTTAAAGAGCGGGTGACACAACGCTCTGTGTATCATCATCCTTCATCTCTTTCCTCCATCTTAGGACGCAGGTGCTTTGACAGACCGTGAGGCGCACACACAGCACATTACGTGGCCATCTAAGCAAAGCAGGCGGGGGGGGTGGGGGGGGGGGGTAGTAAAGAAAACACAACGCACTGGCTCACATTCTGCACCGCAGCACAGTCTCGGGGTGAATCCGACAAGATGAGCTCTTCAAAATACGGAGAAATGTGCTGCTCGAGTCTGCCTCTCCGACGCCCGGTGTTTATTTCTAGCGCGCTTCTGAGGACTTTTTATCTGCGCACCACTAAAGGCGGCTGACATTTGAAGAGAGCATCTCTGTTTTTTGCTGCAGAGGATCAAATGGCCAACCCCTCCCTCCCTCTCTCAAACACACACACACACACACACACACACACACACACACACACACACACACACACACACACACACACACACACACACACCATCATTCCATCCATCCATCTGTCCGTGCATCCACACACACACACACACACACACACACACACACACACACACACACACACACACACACACACACACACACACACACACACGGGAGTCCTGCTCAACGCCCACTGTAAGATCGTAATAACACAATCTGGTGCTGAACTCTAGACAGATATCGCACTTTACTGTAACAAAACAGAGACGCGGCTGCTACGATGCGCGCGGCAGTGTAGTATAGTCAGTGCTGTGACGAGTACAGTAAGGGCTAATTTATTCCTGGAGATACAGAAGGTGAAACTAGAGGACAGAGTGGAGAATACACTTCAGGTATGACTCAGTTCGCTAAGAGAGCATTCAGAGGAATATAACATGGGCCTCGTCCATTTTTAGACCGAGTGTGTCCAACACACTGATGAACTATGAGGCAGAGTGACAGAGAAGTGGGTAAACACGCATCACTGAGGTTCAGAGAAAGCGCCATAGTTGCTTTATTCCCACTTATTATAAGGCATCAGTGGAAATATGAACAGCGTTTGTGGGCAAAAACAGCATCTTCTCCATTTCTAACACGTTACAGGGCGCTTTGAACATGTACATAAATCGAGCAAACAAATCTGCACTTTCAAGAAAAAAATCAGGTCAAACTGCTCAGAGATCGCAGCTGTGACTAAGTTTTAATTCATGCTCCGAAAAAATGAAAATGTGAAAACACACTAATCGCCGCGAAATCACACTGTCCGTGATGCTTTCAAATACTACAGTGATGCGGAGAAAGATCTAAGTTACGCGAAAAAAGAGCTCAGATTTCGAGTTTTCTAAGTCTAAATCTATATGTAGCTTATCATAAAAACATAAACATACTTAATTTCTCATTACCTGCATTCAACAATATTTCCGTTGGGGTTTGGCGCTGTGTCCTTGCTCTGTTTTGAGAGTTGCAGGTCGCTGTCAAGTTTGCTAAAAAGATATCCCGAGAAAAGGTTTAAAAAACGATCATCTATCCCGTAACAAATGTCCAGATGTGATAAATAATAAGGGCAAGCGAAGGTTTCCAGGCGGCCTCTGCTCCACAGCGCACCGGCGCACGGCTCCGGATCGAGGCGTTAAGATGTTACTTGTTTGTAAGCAAAAACATGGCTTCATTTGCCTTTGTCAGCGAGAAAAAACGTAATATTGACTTACCTTTCCCTCATGAGCCATTGTACCCCCCTCCATCCCCTCTCCGCACACCCCCCCATCTCCTCCCTCCGCCCTTTGCCATGACATCACGGAAGCTGTAGTAAAACCTCCAGCATCAGATGGGCAGGGCTTGAGGTCCCCCCTTACTACACACTAACTCAATGGACATATGTATACGCACACACTCCCTCTCTCTGACTCTGTCCCTCCCTCCCTCTCCCTCTCTCTCAAACACATACATCAACTGAACCAATAAAACTGACAACTTCATTCTCGAAACTAGATTTTAGCTTCGTCTCCGCACGCAGCGCACACGATTCTCCAAATGTGAAAATAAGTTCCTCATGCTGCTTCACTCTTCAAACATTTCTAACGTCATAAACAGTCTGTACACAGTCAGTATGAACGCATCTCTGCGCCTCTGGGCTCTACAGGACGCAGCCAACACAATATTACACACCACAATGAGCTCATGTTTTATACATCTCACTCGCTGACAAGTTCTTCATGTCCCGAAAATGCATTACGTTACAGCTACTGTAATCCTCCACCCCCACACATCCTGGAAAGTGGTACCGTCCAATAATTCATTCAGGGGACATTTTTTTTTCTAGGACTGGGAATTGATGTAGTAGTTGTATGCAGAGTTAGTATATGCGCGGTGCACTGGCAGCATCTGATAATTCCTCCATATGGAAAGAGGGGTTTTAACGACATAAAGGCAGAGAGGCAAGTCTCCAAGGGAGCTTTGCTAAAAATGATCTATGCTCTGGGGAGGTGAGGGGATGCAAGTGGAATATCAGTCTGTATGATCTGAAAAATAACATGCTACAAAGAAATCGTTCAGAAAAAACATCAGGTTGAAATCATGTGAGGTTTGTTTTGGTGCCTGCAGGAGTTTTAAGAGGAGTGATCACTGTCAGTTACAGATTGTTGATAGTTTTTTAGGCTCATTGAGAGAATAATGCCAACTGTCAGTGCAGCTTTAAACAACAAACAGCTAGTCTTAATAGTGCAACTTGGAGTCACTCCCAAATGTTGCTCACACCGTGGTTTTGCTTTGCTGTTTTGAAACCATTAGTGGAAATGACAACCATTCATTACAAGCCATTTGAGAATAGTCCCCACAAATGCCATCCTTTATCTGCTGTCTCCACGCCGCGTACGCAGGGAATATTCAAAAAGCCCAACCTTCAGCTTTCAGAAATTCTATTAAATTCTTATCTCTTTGCAGCAGGCTCTTTTTGTGCAATCCCATTGTTATGCATTGGAGCTGAAATCAATCACCGGCCGTGCACGCCGCATCAGTATGATTTCAGACTGTGGGTGCGCAGAGAGAGGATTCACACAACAGCAGCATCGACAGTCGAATAAACAAAAGAGAGAAAATATGAAAAATCTCGGGCCCTGATCCAGCAGAGGGGACCATGAGCAAAGTTGGGCCTGCAGGTCAGGTGCAGATGTGAGCTGAGAGGCCTGACTGAAACCCATGTCTGAAGATTAGAGGGAAGATAGAGAGGAACTGAACACAAGACTGGAGCAGACACTCAAACTGCCCGTATTTTCCTGTGGTGAGATTTCAGAACAACGGACAGCTCCAAAGTGCGGAGCGCGTGCGCGCGTGCGTGCGCGTGTGTTCAGAACTCTGGAGAGCTCCGTCCCGCCGAGGCTCTCAGGCCTGCTGCACAATACCTGACATTAGCGCATTGTGGAGGGAACAAAGGCTTTTGTCTAGCAAGTGTAGCATCAGACTAACTTTAATGGCATTACACAGAACTCCTTTTAAAAGCAGTCTAATTTTATGTATTTCTATATTCACTGATTTTATTACTTTATTTCAACTCGTTTCACTCCTGTACATTTTATTTTGAAGGATAAGACTTGTATGTAAACTCACCGTGTCCCCATGATAAGCGTGGATAACTGCTGGCTATCAAATTAACAAAAGTCACTTTTCTAACCGTGACATGTCAAAGCTAAACTAAAACAAACAAACAAACAAAAAAAAACTAAACTGAGTTAGAGTGAGCAATTTAATTATTTCAAGACGTTTCCCCTTTGTTGTACCTTTCATTTTGAAGGATAAGACTCAAACTCTGCAGTTAACCAACAGCTAGAAAATCAGCTTGGAAAATCTTTTTCCTCTGTTCTCACAAAGTGTGTATTGTGTGTCACTAAACTAAAACCAACTAAGCTCAATTCAACTCTGCTCCCTCCAACTTTTAATTTAAGGTGAAATAAGTGAATAACTATCGAAACTAAAAACACAATTACAACGAACTAAACTAATTGAAAGACAAACTAAAATAATGTCATAAAAAAATAATATAATCTTGAACAAATTTTGTTACTAAACTGAAAGAAGTAAGACATAATTCAAATCCAAAGTCGCTTTGGATAAAAGCGGCAGATAAATAATTGTAATGTGAATGTAATGCGATGTAATGTAAAAAAAAAAAAAAAAAAAAAAGTAAAGTCAATTATCTGAGGTCTTCCTCACATCCTATTTTGAAAGATAAGTCAGAGAGTCAGTAGTGACCCCACAGCCGGTCCATCAGCTGGGAAAACTTTTCCTCTGTTGTTGAAATAGTGTCTGCAGATGCAGATGGCAGAGGCCTGCGGCATTTTAATGGTCTCGTCACTCCTGACTATAGCAGTTGTATGGTGGCTATATTGTGCAGAGCCGGGCCGTGGCAGCCAGTATAAATATTACATGGGGCAGCAGCTGACTGAGCGCTGAGGTTGGGACCGGGGGAGGCCCCTATAGTCCCTCGACAGATGGAACAAGCCGACAGACTAACACAACAAAAAAGTTTTTAATAAGCCCGCAGCTTGGCATTGTCCCCACGGTACCGGGGCCACACGGTCCCCTAGGGGACCAACTGTCCTTTGTCTGGCCAGTTTTTACCACGGGGGTCGAAGTTTAGCTGCAGTCATAGGCTGTGGAGAAGTTCACAAGTTTATTTAGCAATGCTTGTGTCTGATGGCTGAGCCTGCAGTCTGCGGCAGGGAGTCCGCTGCACAGACGTTTTTAAAGTTTCAGCTGGTGTGATCAGACACATATAAGCCTATTTAATCCTGCACAGCGACGGCTGCGATGTCTTTAAAAAGGCGTTTATTTTGAGTAGAAACAGAGACGGCTGCGAGCAGCACCTTTTACACTAGTTCTGTGTAACATTTATTTCAAGCATATCTAATTACACTATGAGTAAAAGCAGAGGCGACATACGTCAAACACGCTCGTGCACATTCTGCATGCGCACTGTGTTGGTCTGAACACACACGCAGATGCCGAAACAGAAAGTTCACTCTTTAAGTTGCTGCTCTAAAGTCAAATCAAGTGAGTGATACGAACCCAGGAAAGTGCGGCACAGCTTCATGTTTGCGGTCCTCGCTGTCTCTCTTCAGTCCCGCAGCGACCGCCGAGCCCTGTTGGCAAGTTTACTAGTGGCAGACAAAGTTGCTCAAACTTTAGATCAACTTCTCCGGCCGTTGAGGGGAGGGCTGGTGGGCAGGCCGAGCTGTTGACTGACACTCCGAGAGAGCCAATAGGAAGGGGCGGTACCCTCCTGCTGCCGGGAGCTGGACCCAATCCCAGTGTCCCAGTCTCAGCTTTCAACAACAATAGAGTGAACAGCAACAAAGAGCATCTGCTGCGCCCGGCAACTTCTCACACTAAGCTCTCCCAGCCATCTGACGGAAACTACATTCACACCCATCTCTGTCTACCAGCTCACACAGCGAGAAAGTGCCATTTGTGGTGCATTTGTGCACTATTTTTTAGATGTGGACTAATTTCTCTGAAACCTGAGCATGGTATTCAGAATCTTTTTTTTTTTTTTTAATCCAAAGTATTAGCTGGACAAACTCCAAAAGAGACTCAAATGTCACAGAGAAAGAAACCACAATAAGATTAAATAAAAGAGTGCATTTCTAAGTTATGGATGTAAGACAACATGGGATTATTATGACATAGATCAGAACAGTGAGACTTTATTACTTTTTTATTCTTTCATTCTAAAATAATCAACCCATAACCCAACATACAAGTGACCAAATCTCAGCTCCTGTGAACAACATTTTCTCAGACGATTGGGTCCTGCACTGTACTTTTCAAGCCCCCTCCTCCATCACATATGAGCAAATCTACCAGATGTACAGCTAATTTAGGTAAGTTAGAGGAACATTTTCACTCGAACTCCAGGCCTATTCAGAGTTCCTGTGTCTGGGACAGACAGACAGTTCCTCCCTCCCAATAGCAGATGGTCTGCCAGATAATGAGCTCTCCCATTGCTTGCTCCTATTACCCCCATCCCCATCTCTCCAAGAAGTAAGGGGGGTGGGGGGGGGGGCAACCTCACCACATTCACACAGCTTTTCTTCATTTAATTTTATTTCATACACATCTTTCTTTTGTTTGTTTAATTGACTTGCATTGTACCAAATAATTTTCCCTCCTGCGAGAAAGATATATTAACTCAGTTCAAACCTGCTTGGCCATTTACCATAAGTAAGTGTAACATCCTGTAAGTTAAATAACTGACTCATTGCACGCTATTACACTAAACAAAAAACCCTAAACTATTACAAAACAAACAAAACTCAGCTAAACTCAAATCTCTTGACCCTCACTATCAGCTTGGGAATATGTTTGCTATTGAACTAAATTGAGAGAAACAAAACAAAATTCACTTTACCCATTTTTATACTGTAAGACTTTTTTTTTTTTTTTTACCACTCAGCAAAACCACATCAATCTCAGCTGAGCAACTGACCTATTATGAGAGCAACATGTTATATATTCAGATGAACAAAACTATAAGAAATTAAAGTCAACTTCACTGATCCTCTACAAACCTAAATACATGATAATAACGAAAAGCAACATCATTGCGAGATTCATCCATTTTATTTGCTCCTTTGTTCCTTCATTATAAACTTGAATTGCTGAATAATTGAGTGCTGCTGAAGTAAACTGCTCTAAACTAAACTTGAGCTTTGTAATGAGCCTAAACTGTTGTTACCAAACTAAGCTAAACTCAACTTCCTTGACCCTCTCTATGAGGGAATAAATGATTAATAAAAGGTAAATGACCCCCTCCCAAAAAATGAAAACAAAAAACAAAACAAAACAAAACAAAAACCCGAAGGAAAGAAAGAAAGAAACAAAAAAATCCATGGAAACGTTTTTCTAAGACTGAATTGCCTGAACTACTAAACATAAGTATATTTATCTGAGGTGACCCATGATTCAGGCTTGCATCATTGTTTTAATAAAAAAAAATGAAAGAAACAGAAACAGAACAAAACAAAACAGAATTCACTTAAACCCACTTTTACAAGGCAGACCTGTCACCACTCAACAACATAAACCTAAACTCAGTTGACCCAAAAATATGACTCCAATTGTTTTTACTGAAATGAACTAAAGTAAAGTCAAACAGACAAATCAATGTTCGCTTAGCCCACATTCAAACTGGAATTGTCAGAACTAAACTATTCCTCTCAACTCCACTTGCCTCATTTCAACATACTTGATCCTTTGTTATAGACCAAAAAAAAAATCAATCAAACTAAACTAAACTGAAAGAAACAAAACAAAATTAAGGCTGAATTGTCGCAGCTAAACAATGAGCTGAAGTGAGCTACGCCGCTCAGCCGATCCATTATTATGACATCAAAGTATTGCTAAACTACACGACACTGCACCAGCTGACAGTAATGTGGATCACTGTGTGCTATCTAACCTAGTCAATGTAAATCTGGCTGACACATCTTTTAATTTGAAACATGGTTTACCAATCATTTAAACCTCATGTTTTCACACATTTATTCTTATTCCAGTGAACAACAGTCCTTATCTAAACATGAAGCTATCCATTCACTCCATATCTCCATTCTTGCTCCTGCTTCCATGACACCAAACAGTGAAAGAGAAATGCACACATAATGAATTCACTGCTTATTGAAATGACTTTGGGAGTGTGTGGACAAAGAAGGTGTTGCTGGAAAGGAGAACTGCTGGGGCTCCACTAATGCCACAGCAAGTATTTTATCTAAGGATGCCAGACAGCCTCTTGTACTCGTCCTGAGCACAGTGCTCTCATTAGCCTATTAACTTCACTATTCACCCCCACCCTTCTGTTCCACTACCCAGATATGACCAGACACACACACACACCACACACACACACACACACACACACACACACACACACACACACACACACACACACACACACACACACACACACACACTACATGTTCACAGGCGTATGCAAAGGCACAGAAATGAATGCAAGCACACAAATACACACACAACCCCCCTCCCTTTTTTCTCTGCTCTGTATAACAAGCAGCTGAACTCTGACATGGCCTCCAGCTGTCCTGGAGTTGGTGGTGACAATAAAGTTTAAACAAACACACATACACGCACACACACACTGAAGTGAAGGAAACGGGACCTTGTTGAGAAAATGACCCACACGCACTAATTACTGGAAATTTCACTTTGTCTTCATCATCGTTATTCAAAAGTCCTCTTAAATGTTCACTGTAACACTTTCGTTATCATTATTCAGCATCTCGAATAGTAACAACTTTCGACTGAGCTAATAGAGAGACAAAAGGGTCACTGCTCTGCTGGAAGGAAAATATTTTCTCTTTAATAAATGTGCAGATTTGTGTTTGAAGTAACAAAGTGAACGTTGTGTATAATTTGGGAAACACTCTTGATCTGAGAATAGTTTTTTTGTAGGTTAGCTTGGAATTGGGCACACAGTCATCTACACACACATCCTGGGCTCGTGCACAGATGGACATGTGACATCAGAGTCCTGCTCCCGGTCTCATGATAATAATCAAGTTTATAACATGATGGCTTTATTGCTCTCCTTCAGTCTCGCTCTCATTTCACACCCCCAACCTCGCGCTCTCTTTCTCTTTAACATCCATACAGCATGATCATACCCATATCTGTCAGCTCCCATTAGACACAGCTAAGCTCTGCAACCACCAGTATATATGGAGGGCTATCGTTTATCTAAACATATACCATACACCATGTTTGTCAAAGGAAGACTGACATTTTCTTCAAGTCTATCTTAAAAATGACTCCCATTCTCATGGTGTGCACACTGAAACTGTTTTATCTTGCTGTAATTTACTGGCCATTAAAACGTCTCTCCCTAACATCCACAGTCCTTGTTGTGTGCAAAAACTACTTTCCAAAGTTGATCTGAAGTTAAGATTTTTCATTGTTAATTAGTCTGCTGATTACTTTTTATGTTGTTTAGTCTACTAATCTAGTTTGTCTGAAAACAGTGAAAAATGCCATCCAAAGGTAACATCTTCAAACGTCTTGTTTTGTTTGAGGCAAAGTGCAACAGCAAAAGCTATTTAGCTTAGAGTGAAGTATGACAAAGAAAAGAGGCAAATCATCTCAATTTAAAGAAAAAAATTATTTTTTCCCACAATTTTTGCCACAAAAATTACTGAAATGATTGATTGATTAGTTGATAGATGGACAATTATTTTTCTGTCATTTAGCTCAGTGATTGATTGATTAATCATTTCAGCTCTATCTCCAAATTTTGTGTTTTTACTACAAAATTCACTATTTGTTTTCCCAGACAAGGTTTCTTGTTATCTCCCTTGCTGAGCTCAGTGCTGGATCAGGAAGAAATCTCTCAATGTCCAGTAAAGAAGAGGAGAGAAGAGGAGGAGGATTACACAAGTACATCTGCCTACCATTTTAAGAAAGACGTGAAAATATGCTAATCTGTACAAAATATAGCAGCATTTTCTTTAATATGATAAACACATAAACTGCCTCTGTCGCTCATTACTCACTTCTTATACTTCTCCTTCCTGTCACTTTAGTGGAGTTAAGAATTTTTAACAGGCGCGTGCACAAACAGTCAAAGTGAAAGGAAAAGGCCAAGAGACAGACAAAGTTTGGTCTGGATGCCACTTTGAATGACCGTCATCTCTAGAGCACACTCTCCCCCCTCCCCTCCCCTGTCTACCCAACCCACAGCTTGGGCCTCCCCACGGGGGGGGGGGGGGGGGGGGAGTACGGGGTGACACGTGGAATGGGGTCAAATCTGCCAAAAGGCATCACATCGCTCCACTCCTCTGCATCGTCTGCTCCTCTGTCTGTGGACTGTACCTCTCTGTACTTTGCCTGTCAGTTGGACTACTCCAGACTTACTGAGAGAAATGTTCTTCCTCTCTTACTTTAACGTATCGTCACACAGGAGTCTCTTAATGTGCATGGCAATGCCTCGAGCCACACATCTCAGGGAGTTGTAAATACTGTACGCTCTGCCATCTCATCCCTCCTTTTCTACCACGTGGTCCAGACTAGTATCACAGTGTCCACACACTCCTCCGGTGTCCCACCCTCTGTCCCCTTGCTGAGTCGGCTCGCGACCCCCCATCACCTCCCAAAGTTACTGAGTCAAACTCTTTGAGGCCTTCCCTCTGCTGATTTCTTCACTTTCCTTTCTCTCTACACCTTCTCTCCACACTTGACTCTCCCATCCTTTCGTCCTCTCTGTGTTCATGCCAGCAACTATTCCTGTCTCCTCTCCAACTCTGTCTTCTCCCATGTTCTACCCCTCTCCACTTTCCCTGTATGTCTCTCTGCCCTCTCTCCCTCCAGTGCTCACCCAGTAGCAGCAGGCTGGGCAAATATGCACCCTGAGCAGCGGTAAATACAGGCAGCACTTCACATATAAGGCCTGATTACAATGACAAAGGCTGCCACACTTTAGGGAGGAGCTTGGAGCAATTTGGAGGCTGCGGGGGCCATTGAGCGAGTGGCATACTTAATGGGCTTTGTGTGCCAGAAGAAAAGGTTCTGAGCTTCTGGGCCCAGCTGTCACTATGGAAAATATCAGACTGACACAGCACCCGACGCTCTTTGGCTTGCTCTCTTTTCTTCTTTCAACCCCCCATCCCTCCCTCCCCCCTCTCTCTTCTCTCTCCACTCTTTTTTCTCTAGTTAGTGAGCACAAAAAAGTGAAAGCTGTTGGAAAGAAAGAAAAAAAACTAAATGAGAACTCCCTCTCTTGATCTCTTTCACACATAAGGAGGAAAAAAAGCAAGCATGCAGC
>NC_092063.1:25582750-25587750 GCF_039877785.1 Chaetodon trifascialis
ATGTAAGACAGCATTAAGCTAACGACAACTTCTCATGCCACAGTTTTCCAGCCTCATGTCTTGGATTTGTAAAGAGCCATGCTAACTGGAACAATAAGTGGAAGATGTAGCAAAGTGATGAGCAAATGACAAGTATGAGTAAATTCAAAACACAGACAGAAATTCTATTGGTATTAGAGGCAAAGTTTGTTTTGTCACTATTTTAATGGTGAGAAAGGGATTATGCTGTACAGACTGTAAAGCCCCTCGAGGCAAATTGTGATTTGTGATTTTGGACCATACAAACAAAATTGATTTCACCTGACTAGCTTCTAAATAAATTAACATAAAGCTCCTGAAAACTCGGTTTATGTAATTAGAACTTAAAAAGTTAATTTGCTTTATCAAGACTGCATGGTTTGATTAGATTGACAACGCCACACCTAGAGCTACAATTAATGATAAGTTTCATTACCTATTAATCTGCAGGTTGCTTTCCCAATCGGTTACTTGTTCTGTCTATAAAATCTCATAAATTAGAGAAAAATGCCCATCACATTTTCCCAAAGTCCAAGGCTACATCATCAAATTTCTTGTTTGTCCAACCAATAGTCCAGACCCTAAAGATATTCAGTTTACTGTCATATATGACAAAGAAAAGCAGCATATTCACATATTTGAGAAGCCGGAAACAGCGAATTCTTGATTGAAAATAACTACGCCCTGCATACTTCAAACGAGTTTGAAAAGCAAGAAAAAACAAAAATGTGAACTCACATAAACTTTGGAGCAAAGTATTGTGTTCATGTAGGATCCATGACTTAAAGTAAAAAGCTGATTGAGAAAATTATATTTCCAGGGTCTTTAAAGAGCTGTGGTAAAAGAGGAAATCAGATAAATCTTTAGTAGATCATTAGAAGACCAAAATACCTATTGGGTAACAGTGTTACACCTCTCACCTGGGGTATCCTCCATAAAATGTACCCCCACTAAAAACATGCAAGAAGATCACCACCTGACCAATGGTGACAACAGGAACTGGTCCCCAGGCGCCAGTCGGCTGGCAGCCCACCACTCCTGGTCTGCTGCAGAGGAAGGACGGTCCAAGGATGGGTTAAAGGCAGAGAATAAATTTCACATATGCATGGCGTGTGCAGTTTCTCCTCTTAACTTCACATGTTGTGTGTAAAATGTGACTAATAAAGAGATTTCTTCTTCTTCTTTCCACCTCAGCTTTACATCACAGTTAAAATGGTCCACAGAAATACAAGCCTAACACAACTTTCATTAATCTAAACCAGAAATCATTAGCATCAGTTATTTGAACGTCCAAACAAAGGTATGTTATCACCCTAATTGCCATTCACAAGTGTGTTTTACATACAAACGGGCTGAAACCTGAAGGAGCTCTTCCTTGATTATATGTGTATGTGTATGTATATGTATATTAATTTCTCCCACTATGCGATTACTGTCACTAGCACTCTTGCCATAAACGTAACGGTATGTGGGTCTGTGATCTGTTGGTGGTGAAATTGGAAATTAGGGTCTTCCAAGTCTGCCAACAAACAAAGAAATCTGATTTAAATTCACACACCTTTTTGAGGTGCTTGAAGATCCCAGTCATCGCTAAAACGTAGCCTATGTCATGCAAGAGAGCCAATGAAAACAAATGAAGCAGTCAAAGCTGTCACACTGATATTTAATGTGTGTTGATTCACAATGACAACTGTACTTCCCTGTACATGCATAAAACATTCCGCCGTAAAAGTAGTTGGTAGCTGCTGGTAGCCTTTGAGCAGCACAGTGAAGAAAATTAGTTTTTCTCCAGTCTATAGCTCCCGAATGTTAACTGGTGAAGACAAAAGAACAGCCTTTAGGTCACAATTCTTTCTTCTGATGGTTTCTTTATTTATGATGCACAGCCAGCCTGATCAACCTCATCAGCTTGTGTTGTGTCCAGCTTGTTTGCTACGTTTTCACAGCGTGTTTGCCTGTTTGATGAACTTAACCTCAGCCTGCACTGAGACATTTCCTCAGAATGGATATTTTGAATGTGGCTTCATTTGCTCGACACAAGTGAGTAAAACTGAATCATTCAAAACACAATCTACCTGATGTGTTCATTCACCTATATCACTGAATGCCATGTTAATTACAAACTACTAGATCAATGGTACAGTCTAACACTACTTAATTAGATGTTTGGCAGACTGACAGATTAAACTACTTGTAAAGTCAGTCTAACATTTGATAGTGTGGTCAGTTAAAGTTGACTAATGTATGTAAACCTGCCACTGTAGGAACAGTGGTTATGTAACCTATGAAACAAGCCACTTGTTTCAAGCCACAACTAAACAGACGTACCTGTCATATGTCCACTCTGACACTTAAACAAAAGCAGGCAGAGCTGGTACGTAAGTATCACAGCAATTTTCATCTGAGCGCATATGAGTGTGATATGCCTGACTGTGTCAACTGTGTCAGCATAGAACACACATGTACCTGAACTGTGAACTGTGTCTTGTGGATACATCACTTTCACAGCACGTTTCCCAAAAAAGCTGTGAGCAAATTGATTCAAGCAGTAATTTGGAATTAGTTTGAATGACAAATTATGTTTTTTGTTTCATGTGTTACAGCTAGTCACAATTATTTGACAGATTTAGAACTTTAACACATCCTGAGGTTTTTCAATGTAGAAGCAAGTCAGGTTAAACTGTCACGAGTCACTGTTGGGACGACAGTAATAAATGTTACTTTCATTCCTCCACACAAACAATGAGTGTTTTTTTTTTTAAGCTTGCTGCTAATGCAGTTACACTGTGTGTTATAGCGTTTGTTAAAATGTGTGCATGTCATAATGCACCAACAGAATATGCCAAGAGTCACATTAATCAAACAGCGTCTCTGTTCCAGAGATCTACAAGGCAAACTCAATTCAAATCATGACCACAAAGGTGGAGCGGTGGAGCTGGAAACCTCAGGTAGGCAGCCTGGGGGCTCGACAGGGTCGGTGCAGGAAACCTCAGGCGGGCGGCCCGAGGGCAGGACAGATGGCTGGAGCCACTCAGAAGATCGACCAGATGCCAGGACACGAGTGCATCCGCCTGGGAGGTCTAGTAGGAGGACGGTGCATCCGACACCAATACCTTAACTGCAGTGGTCACTAGTTACCGTGCTGCAGGAGACACAGCACCAATCTTGTGCGGTGTTTCATCAGCCCCTTGTTTCCCTGGCCCCACCAGCTACCCCAACTCACTGCCACTGGCCTCCAGCCCTAACGCCCTGTTTCCAGCTTCCAGTCCAGCTGTCCTGTCACCGGCCTCCAGTCCCGTTGCCCTCTCAAAGGTCACCTGTGCTGCTGCCCCCTCAATGGCCTCCAGCTCAGATTTCCTGCTGCTGGTCTTTGGTCCCGATCTCCAGCCACACCGCCAGCCTCCTACCCGACCTCCAGAGGGATTCTGCCCTCGTCAGCCATCTCCTGGCCGACCTCCATAGGAGTTCTGACATCACTGCCAGCCTCCTGCTCGACATCCAGAGGGTTCCAGGGGGGTTCCACCAGGTTTCTTTTTATTGTATTTTTTGATTCTAGCATGCACCTGGTTGGTTTGTTTACTTGTTTGGACAGATTTCTTTGGGTTCAACCTTTGTCTGCCTCACCATTGCCCTTTTTTGTAATAAATAATTTGAACTGCACCAGTTTTGACTTTGTAGTCTGCATTTGGTTCCTAGCCCTTGTATTCCTTGTTTTCCCGTATGCACAAGCATGACAATCCTCACAAAAAATGACTGTTTTCGTTATGACAGGAGCAAAGGAGGTCAGTCAGGTGACATAGTATAAAACGCAAGAAAGTCTGCATAAGGAGGTAGGTGGGGTGGGTGGATGGGCCTCAATCAATCACTGATTTAATGTAATGCAAGCACGCTAAGTGACGCACATCAAACACTCCCAAGATGTTGCACGACAAACAGGTGCATGCTGGGTATATCTAAAAACTAAACGCTTATGGTGGATCCTCCAGCAGTGACCTCTACATTTGCTACACTGCTGAGGAACTTCTTCCTTCAATGAGGTGTGTGAGGACTTTGTGCTGTTTCTGACAATTTCTGTCACAGTTGTGACTGCAGAGCCTCATTCAGCTCGACATGTTTGAAAACTTGGAGGAGCAGAGTGGGACAGAGCGGCTCAGAGGACTGGTTGCTCCACTAGTGCTGTTGGATTGACACTGACTGCAGTTGTACACTAGAGGTGTTCTACAATTGAACAGCAGCATCGTATATGCCATGACTTGTTTTTGTATCATAAACTGGAAGTTTAAGTAACAGGTGAAAAATGTTGAAAAATATATCCCATGAGGGAAACCTCCCTGTTAGCTCAGAGTGCATAATTAGCCGTAACATCTAATCATTGATCAGAGCCCTAGATTTTAATGAAGAGGTGGATAGTTTTACACAAATACAGACAAGGAAGAAAACGTATTTCAAGGTAAAACAAAGCTCACACTGTTAGTGCTTATGGCTGTTTAATGAAGAATATGGCTTTTCTGATCAGTTTGATGTGTTTCAGGGAGTGACTTGGTGACAGCTGATAGAGATGCAGATTGATGACTTTAGATGGAAAAGTAATTATGCTGTTATGCTTGTAATATTTCAAAGAAAAAAAACAGGTGTGCAGTCTCTTTTCATGATCCCCTGCAGCAGACAAATAATGCTTATTAAATCCTGTGTTGACATCATTTCTTATGAGTTAAGCTTCACCTGTATGGAGTGCACATATCTAATATTAATGTTTTTTGCATAAGATATTTGGCATACCGTATCTCATGTATCTCATAACTTTGACAGCAAACAGCAGGAATTCATAATTCCATTCCACATGTGAGTAATAATAATAATGAACTAATAATTAACTAATGAGGGAACCTTTGTGCTCTTAACTTAAGGCAGAGAGCAGGACTTTCACACATGCTAACATGGTAACTTAAAGGTTCCCTGTGGAGTTTTCTTGGAAACAAAAA